>NW_007251858.1:0-714 GCF_000164805.1 Carlito syrichta
AAGCGCCCTTCAGATAAGTCTGCCTTGTGAAAGGTGGTGTGGAGGACTGGGCCCCAGGACATAGCCAAGTCACGGGAGCATGCCTCACCTGAAGTCCAACCACCTCTGGGCTTTTGGCTCGAGGCACTCAAGGAAGGCTCTCTGCTGATTCAACTAGTGGAGCTGCTTTCCCGTTGTCTGTGAACAAAAGCACCCTAGCAGATACACTCTTATAAGTCCGAAGAGTGGCAATCAGGATCTCGAAGAATTTGCTTTAAAAAAAATGGTGGCAGGTCATAGCTTGGCACAGGCCCACTGACACCACATGGGGTGGCAGATGTGGAGGTGGAGAGAAACTAAACATATTGGATAAGTGAATCGACTTTTATATCAGAACTGCAAAAGTCAATATTTGCAGGGGCACCACACTTGACCTTGGACAAACATTGTGAAGTATGCAAATTTGATTTGAACAACTGGGTAAATATTCATTCAGTTCAGGACTCTGCCTTCTTCTCAAGAGAGATCAAGGACATGTTTGCCCAGCCTTGAATCCACCACCACCCTCCAAGTCCAGACAATGGAGGGCCAGGGCAACAGCCCTTCTGTCTAGGCTGCATCCACACTCACCTGGTCATTTTCCCTTAGCAAAACATGAACCCCCAGGATGGGGATGCTGCTGTAATGTCACCAAGCAAGCTTCCCACTCTGTCTTCATGCTACAACCTTTATGTG
>NW_007251858.1:906-3877 GCF_000164805.1 Carlito syrichta
AACTGGTTCATGTGATTATGGAGGCTGACAAGTCCCAAGTTCTGCGGTTGCCAAGCTGGAGACCCAGGAGAGCCAATGGTGTGGTTCCAGTCCAAGTCCAAAGGCGAGAGAGCCAGGAGAGCCAAGGGTGTCATTCCAGGCCAAATACCAGCAGACTTACAGCACAGAAAGAGCTGTGCAGTCTGAGTCCAAAGGCAGGAAAAAACCAATGTCCCAGATGAAGGCAGTCAGGCAGAAAGCACTCCTCTTCAGTCAGCCTCTCTGTTCTGTGCTGGTCTCAACTGGTCAGATAAGGTCTGCCCACAGCAGGAAGGGAAACCTGCTTTACTCAGTCCACAGATGGATTAAATGCTGGCCTCATCCAGAACCCCCCCCCAAAAGGCACACCCAGAATTATGTTTGATCGAATGTCCAGGCACCCTGTGGCCAGTCAAGCTGACACATACAAAATGCCCATCACACTTGGTTTGGGGCCATACCCACTCTGTGCTGGTGACAGGGCACCTGGGAAGCATCCGCTTCAGGAAATGGTGTAATGCTCAGCCAACAATTTCTGCTGTTGCCCTGCTGCACTGAGTTCCACCACCAGGTTCTCCCTGCAGGTTGGGCACCCCTAATCCAAAAATCAAAATCCAAAGTCTTAAACTTTTGGGGCATTGTCATGATTCCATATGTAAAACATTCCACACAGAAGTACTTAACACAAGTTTTACTTATGCATAAATGATTTAAAATATTGTATACAATCACCTTTAGGCTATGTGCATAAGGTGGATGTGAAACACATGAATGCTGTGTCTCATATCCAAGATCTCTCATTCTGTGTGTGCAAATATTCCAAATCTGAAACACGTTGGTCCCAAGCATTTGGGATAAGGGATACTCAGTCTGTAGAGAGCTTTCTTGCCCAAACCCCTTGTGGCAGACTCTCATCCTCAAAATCCAGCACACAGGCACCTTCCCAGAAGTGTAGCAGACAGGGCTGATGGAGGTAGTCTCTGCCCAAACTGTGGGTGACCTGAAGCCCAGAAGTCTGCATCCAGCTGGATTCTAATGGCAGAATGAGTGAGTGCCACTGAGACAAAAGCTGGATGGTGGGCTGAGAAGGGGAGGACTGGGAGAGAGGGCCCACAGGGCAGAACAGCCACCCACCTCAGCCCAGCCACACCATGGCACATGTGTCTGAGACAACCGCTACCTCCTTCACCATCTGGTCAGCACCAACCAGGTGGGGTGTGGGGACACCATTTCTCAGACCCCACCAGAGAGTGACCCAAGTCTGGCCCTTCTGACACTGAGAAGAGATATGGTGCCCGTTTATAGGACTGGACCAAGAATAACGACTATCTTGGCCTGCCGACAGCCCCTTCCTTCCCCATGAAACACAGAGTACACCATAAGCACTGCTCGGAGAAAGATAAAAATGAGTTTGCATCACAGAGGTGGTTTCCTTATTTTGTCTCCAAGGACAGATCAGAGAGCGAGCCTACGTGTGGTCAAATCAGTTTTTGCTCTTGGCAGGAATTTCAATGCTCTCCCTCCACACACGTGGAAGAGCCTGCCAATGTCAATATCTGACACTGAGATAATAGACTGTGGGCTGTGCTTTATCTTTCATTGATGCACTCCCAGCCTTCAGGGTCTCTACTATCATTTTGTGGACAGACAGCCTGAGCGGAGACATCACCAGTGATGACAAAGAGACCCACTGCACCTGCGGGGTGGATGCTGCCATCACAGGTGCCCGCCGCCTGCCACTCTGCAAACCCATGGCATGTCCCCATTTCACAGGTGGGGAAGCTGAGTCTCAGAGAGGCCACATGTACTGGGTCCCAAATCCAGTTGCCCCAGAAGCCTGAATTCCTTCAGGACTGCAGATTTGGGATTAAATAGCCTGGGCTTGACTCCAGTCTCACCACATAAAAACCCAGGCTCTTCATCTCTCTCTGGGCCTGTTCTTCATCTATAAAATGAGACTTGAAACAATGCCTGAGCCCTCTGGGGAGCAGATCATGTGAAAGAGCGAGATACCCAGTCAGTCGACTGGTAGACACTACCTGTTGTGGTGATATTTCTGTAACTGAGCACTTCATGTATGTAAGGCACTCACTCCCACTCCAGGCCTCCAGGAGACAGGTGTCTGTACACCCACTTTGCAGCTGAGAAACTGAGGCCTGGAAGACCAAGGCCTGGCCCAAGCAGTTGGAATAGGCAAGCGTCATGGGAACTTAAGTGGCTGGCTTAAGAGTGGGTACATGCAACCCAACAGACATGTATCTTCTTACACTGAGACTGTCAGAGGTGCTGGCAAGAGAATCTGCAAATCCTCCCCATGTATTCTCTAGGACAATCCTCAGGCCAGGAAAAAAAGATCTTGTAAGGAAGTCAGACCAAGACGTTGCTGCTGATAATGGCTCCTCCTGCAATCCCTGGGTGTCTGCATCTGGATCAAAGCCTGAGGGCCACATCACATTTAAAGAGCTTAAGTGTGATCCCACAGGAGAAGCGTTGGTGCAGTCAAATCATGATGGCATCGCCCACTTTGGCCAGCACCCGAGACTCCCTCACAGGGGCCCTGGGAAGGGCAGCCCAGGCTCTCTGCTCAGGGAACTCCAGGGTGAGGCGCAATCACCTGGGAGCTCACCTGAGCCCTCACGTGGGTCCTCACCTGGTCACTCACCCAGGAGCTCACGAGGGCATAGTGCATGGGAGTCAGAGCTCACAGAAACCGGAGAGGGGTCTCCATGTGCCCAGGCCACAGGTGTGTTTCCACCACAGTGGACATGGATGGGGCCTGGGTGACTGGCAGGCCCTCTGCAGGTGACACTGCCACCATCAGCCTGGTGGGCTAATGTAGCTTCCACCTTCCAAAGTGCTGGAATTACAGGTGTGAGACACTGAGCCTGGCTATGGCCCCATTTTCTGAGGGCAAATGCTCTAGGTCCCCACAAGATGGTGGGATTAGAGAGAG
>NW_007251858.1:4541-5679 GCF_000164805.1 Carlito syrichta
GGGGATAAAGCTGGAATTGAGATGCTGAGAGCACTTGTTTGGGCCAGACTATTAGCAACTGCTGTTAGACTAAGGGATCAGCTGGTGGAATTCAAAATGGGAGTAGGCACAGCTCAAGAGAGGGATCAGGAAAAATCTTTGTCATGCCTCTCGGTGGAGGTGGGCAGAAGACAGGCCAGTACTGTCAAGCTCTGGGCTGCAGTGTGGGACATCAATCTTCCGAGGAGGGACAGGCAGTATGGGGCTGATGCAGGAGTACCCACCATGCCAGTGCTGAAGAACACCCCCACACTCCCACCCTCCTATGCTGGCTCCCATGGATGAGTCGCACTATGAGGTGGAAATGCAAACTCAGGCTGAGGAGGCAGCCCAAAATGCAAGGCAGTGCTGCCAACTCCAGGGTCACCATTTGCATAGGCTACTAAACACGGAGCATCCCGGGAAAGCTTCTGACCACAGGTATAAGAGGATGGCTGATGGGCGGGGCTGGGCCTGCCTATGTTCAGGCCAAAGTGCACCTTCCTGGAGTGTCTGCGTGTCAGAGGCTGGCCACCTGCTTCCCTCCAGAACCTTGACTCTTCTCCCTAGTAGGGTCTCCCAGCCTGGGCAACAAGAACAATGAAGATATATTGACTATCTTGACCACTGCCTGTGTGATCCTAGGCCAAGGGCTTAAACTAAGCCACCATATTGAACCCTTGGAAATGGGGCTGGCATTATACTCAGCCTCCATATGTAGGCAGATTGCAACTGGCCTAGGTCACACCATGGAAACTTGCAGGTGGAGGACGTGAGAGAAAGGAGGAATTGGTATAACCCCAGTCTAGGGGCTAGACTATGGGTAGAGTGCAGTGCATTTAATTCAGGCCTGTTGGGTGTTGGTATCTGTTGGCCAAGCAAGTGAACATGTCATAGGGGCAATTGGATATGAGCCTACAACTCAGCAGAGAAGTTAAAGCAGAATTAGAAATGTTGAGGAAGGTTTCAATGACATATACAATCTATTTATACCTCTGGAATATCCACAAGGGAGGGGTCTACAGCTGCCCTCCATTCCCAACTGGGGCTTTTCTGCTCTAGCCAGGGTGGGGGTAAAAAACCTAGTCTGAGGAGTGAAAATCCAGTCTAGCGTGCTTGC
>NW_007251859.1:0-3167 GCF_000164805.1 Carlito syrichta
AGAACTCATCTTGGCCATCAGAAATAAACCCAAATAGCCATTTGTGGTGGCGCTTGCCTGGGGCTCCAGTCACTCGGGTGTTCGAGGCTGGAGGATCGTCTGAGCCTGGCAGATTTAGTCTGTGGTGTCTGTTAGTGTGTCCCTGCACCCTAGCCTGGGGGACAGATCAGGATTCCAACTTCAAATAATAATAATCACCACCACCACCAACAACAACACCTCTTCCACCCAGCGTGAAGTGTCACCCTCAGAGATGGGAGAAGGAAATGCACTTTCTGGCCTGTCATTCATGCTAGGCTTCAAAGGTGAGCACAGAGAATGTCCGCCCCCGCTCCTTTGGCAATGCACCCCAGAAGACCTGTGTTCACCCTCCACACTCGTGCCCCACCTCAAAGACGTGTGAGCTCACGGAACAGACAGTCCTGCGGTTGACGGCCGTAGGGCACAGAGCCAACCAGGTGGTCCGTTAATGCCACGTCCAGACCAGGTTCAGGTCTCCCTGTCTACCACCTTAGGGCAGGGGGAGGGCCCCTTACACTCCCGATCTCTCCATCGTCCCTCTCCCACGTGGACCTATCCCTGAGGAGCCATGGACGCTGGTCGTGACGCAAGTGGGAGGTGTCTTTTTGTCGACGGAGTCTCCTCCTCCAAGTGGGAGGCTGGGGAGCAGCAGCACGATTGTGTCTCCCGGGGCCTACACCTGAGGGGTTAAGGTAGTCCTCCTTCCTCTCCCCTGAGCAACCAGGACGCTGAGGTAGACCACACCTGACTCTATTTTGGGGACCTCTCCCTGAGACAAGGTTTGGCCGTTCACTCATGCTGCACTCTGACCCCTGGGCTCAGGAAGGCTGCCACCTCAGCCTCGCAAGGCACGGGGCTGATGGTTGTAAGCCATGGTCCCCAGCCTGGACTTGCACATTCTGTCATTGGAAGCAACATTAAGGAATGCCCCGGGATGAAAGCCACAGCTTTCCTTGTAGCCAGGCCTGCAGTCATTGCCACAATGATTTCAGTGTTTGTGTTCAGGGGAACAATGAGATCTCACTACATGGACCAAGCTGGTATCGAAATTCCATGCTCCAGGAGTCACCCACCTCGGCCTCCCAGAGCCACAACCTGATTGTCTGCCAATCCACTGTCTTTCAGGAACTCTAGGCCCAAGGCTGGGGCCTGTTTCTAAATGATCTCTGTCTGTTCACGATGGTCCCAACTGCTTACACAAATGAAAGTTCATTTTTTTCCTTTGTTCTTTTTTTCAGTTGCCCAGTCTGAAGGGCAGTGGCTCAATCCCTACCACCGCAGCATAGGCCTGATGGGCTCTGGCAAACCTTTCCCCAGCCTTCTGAGGAGACAAGATGAGAGGCACACGCCACCACATCCAGCTCATTTGGATGGAGTGTAGAGATGAGGTTCACCAAGGTTCCTGGGGGGTCTCAGCCCACGGGTGCAGGCCTGCCACAGACCTCAGCCTCCTAAAGCACTGGGATGATGAGGCTGATCCCCGAGCCCAACCTCGATTCTTCATTGATAACAAACCAGAAGGCCTGACTTGGCAGCCCATACTTGGAATTCCAGGAATCTGGGAGGCTGAAGCAGGAGTATCACTGGATCCCAGGAGCCCCTGGCTAGCCTAGGCCACGGAAGAAGACACCATCTCTGCACCCCTCCAAACAGGATGTCAGGGTTTGAGGTGCTCATAGACCCAGCCACCCTGGAGGCTGAGGTGAGAGGATCACCAAGGACCACGATTTCAAGGGTAGCAGGGAAGGACAGTCATGTCCAAGGGTCCCAGACTGGGCAAAAGAGCCAGACCCTGTCTCCAAAAACATCAGAATTGTACACAGATTGTCAACTGTACCTGGTGTGTTCACAGGTTGACTGACGTTAGAGCCTGGAAAATGGGATTGGGGGAAAGAAATGTACCCGGGTGATGGATGTGTCCCTAGCCTTTCTTGGCAGAAGGTCCTCTTTGCCGATTTGGAGAGTGAGCCTGCCTGGGGCACATTTCTCCCATCAGAGTGGACAGCCGGCAGTAACCCAGTCAGGTAGTGGAGAACTCACTACCAAAGCAGGGGCACTCATTGTGGGGGGTTGGTGCTGGAAGGAGCCAAGGTTGGGGGACCCTCATATGTGTGGGAATGGCGGAGGAAAGACTGAGGGCAGAAGGTTTATAGAAGAATGCATTTGTTTCTTTCTTTCTTTCTTTCTTTCTTTCTTTCTTTCTTTCTTTCTTTCTTTTCCTTCCTCACTAGATTGCTTAGGTTGCTCTCAAACTGCCCAAATCTGGCCATCCTCTTGGCCTGGTCCTCCCAAACGACTGGGATCACAGGCTTTCCATTTGTTAAACATCCTGGTCTTTCTGCCTGCCCTTGAACTCTGACCCAGAGTTGATCCTTCCGCCGAGGCCAGCTCTCACCCAATGTTTTCTGGGTTTTGCTTGAGGTTGAAGTGGGGGGTTGCTATGGTGTCCAACCTGGTCTTGAGCTCCCGGGCTACAGCCATCTTTCCATCTCGAACTCCCTGAATGCTGAGGAGACAGGCATGAGTTGACTCACAATCCCCGAACCCCTGATGGCTTGAGAATCAGGCCTTCCCTTTCCCCTTGCTGACTCCTGGGAGAAGAGAGTGTTTACATCCTGGGGAACAAGGCGGGTGGAGCGGTGGGCACCCCAGTGGAAACTTGCCCCTGCATCAGGCTCTCCCCCAGGCGAGGGTTCAGTGCCTGACTCTGGTAGGCCTCTATGGGGTCCTGGGTCAACCAAAGGGAGCAGGCCTCATGGGGGGGTCCCAAGAGGGGTGTGGAGGGCGGGTGCAGGGGCTCACACCAGTCATCACAGCATTCTGGGAGGCCAAAGCGAGTAAATGGCCTGAGACCCTGAGTTGGAGACCACCCTGGGAACCTTGCTGAGACCTCGTCTCTAAAACAAGCCCCAAAAATGAACTGAGCTGCTGGTGCACGACAGTCATTGTGGCCACTCAGGAGGCTGCGTCAGAAGGATTGCCAGATTCCAGATGGTGGAGGCTGTGGTGGCAGAGAGCAAGACCCTGAGCTCCAGCCTGGGCGACAGAGTGGGACTCTGACTCAGAATAATCATACCAACCACCACGACCACCAAAACCACAGGCCAGGCTCAGTAGCTCAAACTGGCATCCTGGTCATTCGGAAA
>NW_007251859.1:4547-6005 GCF_000164805.1 Carlito syrichta
CAGCCTGTGTCACAGAGCCAGACCCTGTCACCATAAACATCTGAATCATACACAGATTCTCAACTGTACATGGTGTGTTCATAGGAAGACTGGCTTTAGAGCAAGGAAAATGGGATTGGGGGGAAGAAATGTCCCAAGGTGAGGGATGTGTCCCTGGCCTTTCTTGGTGGAAGGTCCCAGTTTCCGAGTCAGAGGGTCAGAAAGCCTGGGGCACATTTCTCACCTCGAAGAGGTGAGCCAGCAGGAACCTGGCCAGGAAGCCTCTGTAACTCCCACACCAAAGAGAGCCAGCATTTAGGGGGGTGACGCTGAAAGGTGCAGAGCTTGGGGGACCTTCATATGTGAAGTGGGTGAGGGGTAAGGACTGAGAACAGAAGCTTTACTGGAGAATGGATTACTTTTTTTCTTTCTTTCTTTCTTTCTTTCCTTCTTTCTTTCTTTCTTTCTTTCTTTCTTTCTTTCTTTCTTTCTTTCTTTCTTTCTTTCTTTCTTTCTTTTTCTTTCCTTCTTTCTTTCTTTTCTTTCCTCACTAGGTTGCCCAGGCTGCTTCCAAACCGCCCAACTCAGGTCAACCTCTCGGCCTGGGCCTCCCAAACTGATGCAATCACAAGCTTTCTATTTGGTCGACATCCTGGTCTTCCTTCCACATCTTGAACCCTGCGCCATTGGCGATTCTCCTGCCGAGGCCTGCCCTCACCCAAGGTTTTCTGGGTTTGTCTTGGGGTCGAAGTGGATCTTGCTATGGTGTCCATCCTGGTCTTCAGCTTCCGGGATACGGACATTTTCTCGTCTCGGCCTCACCTAGTGCAGAGGAGACAGGTGTGAATAGCCCTGCCGTCGTTGCCTCCTGGAATGTTTGAGAGTCACTACCTCCCTATCCCTGATGCAATCTCTGAGAGGAGTGAGTGGGTCCACCCTGGGGAATGAGGAGGGCAGAGGTCTGTGCACCCCAGCAGAGACATGCCCCTGCACCAAGTGCTACCCCCAGGTGAGGTCTCAGCAGGAGATTCCATCCACGCTCTTCAGGATCCCAGGTAATCAGAAGGGAGCGGGCCTTGCTGTGGGGCCCCAAGAGGGCTGTGGAGGCTGGGCTCAGGTGCTCACACCTGTCATTCTGGCAGTCTGGTAGGCCGAGGAGAGAGGATGGCTTGAGTCCCTGGGTTCAAGACCAGCCCAGGCACCTTGATGAGACCTTGTTTGTATAAGAAGCCAAAGAAATGAACCCAGCGTGGTGATGCATACCTGTCATTCTGGCCATTCGGGAGGCCATGGCTTGAGGATTTCTAGAGCCCATCCATTGGAGGTTGCGGTGGCCGAGTGCAGGCACATGCTTTCCGGCCTGGGTGACAGAGTGGGACTCAGACTCAGAATAATAATACCAACCACCAGCACACCACAACCACCTACCATGCTCAGTGACTCAGCCTGGCATCCCAGGCCTTCGGAGGCTGAGGAGAG
>NW_007251860.1:0-1677 GCF_000164805.1 Carlito syrichta
TTTTCAGTGGTGCATTTAGTCCGTTCACATTTAGGCTAATAATGAAATGCAAGAGTTGATCCCTGTCATAAGGTTCTTACAGAGTTGTTCCTGTTTATTTGTTGTCTTTCTTTGGGTTTTGGAGTTGGTTCATGTGTGTTTTTAATCTTTTGCCTGTACTCTTGTGAAGAATGCTGTTGTTCTTTTTTCTTTTTCTTCTGTGTTCAGTACTTTCTTAAGTGTTTCTTGTAGAGGTGGCCTGGTAGCGGCGTAGGTTCGTAGGGATTGGATGTCTGGAAAAGATTTCAATTCTCCCTCATTTATGAAGCTTAGTTTGGCTGGGTAGGTTATTCTTGGTTGAAATTGTTTCTCTTTTAGAACTTTGAAGATAGGGCTCCAGGCTCTCCTGGCCTGAAGGGTTTCTGTGGACAAATCTGCTGCTATTCTAATTGGTTTTCCCTGGTAGGTAGTCTGGCCTTTTTCTCTTGCTGCCTTTAGGATTTTTCCTTTCATAGTTACTTTGTTTAGGCGAATTATTATGTGTCTGGGAGCTGGTCTTCTCGTTTGTTGTCTTACAGGGGTTCTCTGAATCTCTTGTGTTTGAATTTTTTCCTCCTTAATGAGATGAGGGAAGTTTTCTTGAATGATTTCATGAAATGTTTGTTCCAGTGTGGCTTCGGTTTCTCTTTCTGCCTCAGGAAGCCCAATTATTCTTAGGTTTGGTCTCTTGAAGTGATCATTCATCTCTTGCAGGTTTTGTTCTGTCTTTTTGAGCTTCTTTTCTATGCTTTTGACAGTTTGGGTTAGTTCTGTGTTTTGGTCTTCAAGCTCTGAGATTCTTTCTTCGGCTTGGCTGAATTCTGCTTTCCATGCTTATTAGTCTGTTGTTCATTTCCATCACAGTATTCTTTACTGCTGTCATTTCTGACAACAGCTCCTTCCTATTTTCCTCTTGTCTCTCCTCAATTTTTTTAATTCTCTCCATTAATGTCTTGATGTCTGGGTTTGTTGCATGTAGCCAGTCATTCTGGGGACTCTTCATTGTCTGTGTTCCAGAATCTGTTTTCTCATTGTCTGATCTCCCAGGGGTCTGTGTAAGACCTATATTCTTCTTTTGGTTTTTCTTCATTTGTGCGGTTTTTCCCCCTCCCTACTTTTTCCTTCCCTCCACGTCACCGTCTTCTTTAATTCTGTTATTCAGGGGTAAAGGGATTGGTTTTACTTCTGTTTGTTCAATCTCCTATTCTTTATGTATGTCCTCTTACTTTGTTCAATTCTGAAGTTGCACTGTAGGTTGGAGGTGGTCCTTTTTGTAGTTTTGAGATGTACTTAAGGGGAGAGCTGTGATTCAAAATCTGTCTGCAGGTCCTGGTATTCGCTGACAGGCGTGTGGATAATGTGGAACCCACTTCCCACTGCCCTGGAATCTGTCCGTGCAGTGGGGCTGTAGGTTTACTCCCTGAAATAAAATGTGGTTAGCAGAGGGGAGAGAATGGAGCAGATAGTGGGTTGAAGAGGGGAGTGGAGAGATAGAGGAGTAAGGGGGGAAACAAACGAGTGTGCCAACAAATAGAGAGAGAGGCCTATACTGAAACAGATAAAAACAATAGACCACAGCTACAGTCGAACCAACTCTCATACAAACAAAAATAAAGCATATAGTGATCCTAACATACCAGCTATCCAACCACCTTATGA
>NW_007251860.1:2390-5238 GCF_000164805.1 Carlito syrichta
TCTGAGAGCAGGCTGCAATGCTGGGGTCCCCAGCCCCCCAGGGTGAGAGTCAGAGACCCACTGCAGATCTCCCTTGCAGAGGGCTTCAGACACCAGGTTGCCCGGTTGCCATCTTGCCACGCCTGCAGTCTCTACTTTTTACTCCATAAGTTTAGCCTTCAGTTGTAAGCAGCAGAAGTAGAGTCCTTTTACATGTTCAAAAGAATAGGGCTTATATTAAATGGCAAATCTTTAAAGCCCAATACTAATATAAGAAGAAAAAGGGAGCATGTTTTCTGGAGTTTAGTACCAGGACTCTTTTACAGAATTTCTTTGGAAGCCTGCACTAATATACTATAATGGGCACTTGTACACTGCAATTATACAAACACTTCAGTAATTTATGTCCTCTTTGTGATTCATGAATGGGTCATTTAATTCCTTAGGAGCATTATAGCATTTTCAAGTCTTCATGCTCAATAAATCTATTGAGATTGCTACCTTTCCTATTCAAATGGAAAAATTATCTTTTTTTTCTCCAAAAGTATTTCCCTAGGACTATATTATGTTAGTTGCAGAATTTTGTTAAATTTCCACATGTCACTGATAAAATAATTTCCCTAGAAAAAATAATTTTCATACAATGCACAAAAAGTTATGTAACACTCAGTTAGCATACTATGTGTCTATATTGCATAGTGAAAGCATCCATCTTAACTAAGATAAAATGTTGCCAGACGATTGTCTATTTGAATTGTATGAAATTCAATATGACACAATTTTTGCTATTGCTGGTGTGAAACCAGTTTAGAAAAAAATGAAATATTTATATATTTATATATATATGTGTGTATAAATATATTATATATATTTTTTTTTTTTAGTAGAAGTCTCACTCTGTTGCCCAGGCTGGAATGCAGTGGCATGCTCACAGCCATCAAAGCCTCGACCTGCTGGGCTCAGGCAATCTCTCTGCCTCAGCCTTTCAGGTAACTAGGTAACTAGAACTACAGGTGTGCATCACTACACACAGCTGAAAATATGTTTTAAGGGTAAGTTTAAACTATATAAATTTATTTTAATTTATATTTTCTGCAATTTAATTGAAGCCACCTGCAAAAGAAAAGTTATAACAACCAAGTTAATTCATCTTGTTTTGCAAAATCATTATTAATTATATGCTAACAGTTAATCATAGAATTGAAATATTTCAACTATTGAGCCTAAAATATTTTATTAAATATCATGCTGAGCATTCACAGTTAGACAAATATTAATACTATCAATAGATTGGTATAAATCTAAAATGAAATTATTACATGCATGTTGCATGGTATGTAGCTGCCTGATGGGTAGTATACACCAAGAGTAGTACCATCGGGGCATGTTTACTTTCTACAGCCCTTTCTGCCTAAAATTATTGGGTAAAAATTCCTTTTTTGAGGATGTTACAGCTTTCTTGGAGATGCTATCCAGGAATAAGGACACAACCCTAATTGCTCTCAATTTCTACAAAATTATTTTGAAATTTGCGTCTACTCAATTATCTCATGAGTGGTTGTTGAAACATTTGTTTGAACCCCACAAAGTGCCATACTTCTTGCTTTTTCTAATCTCTTTCTTTCTATCCATTTCTCAAATGTCTATGCCAACACTTCTTTTCACTTCTCTAGAGATTTTAGGATTTGAAAACAAAAATGTGAAGAGATTCTCTATGTATTTTCCTATTTAAACATTTTCCTCTTTGTCTTGACCAGTGCTTGTCAGAAAACAGAGCTCAAGGATAAGGAATGTGTGCTCATGTTTTATTGGAAGTGCAATCCCAGGAAAGCAAAAATGATGAAATGAGGTATTAAGTCAGAGAAAGAAAAAAAAAACAACTACAACTTTTGCAAGCATAGTCATTCGGAAATCACTGCATCTTGGAACTGTTTGAGGAATGGAGACAAAGCAAGTGTAAAGCATATGTTGATTGGTTGCCTACTGTTCCCAGTTGTTCAGTTTAGCCACACTCCTCAGTACTGAGTTGCATGATCTGTCCTGTTTTGCAGTCACTGGGGAAGCCAAAACCTAGTTTTTTATTTGGGCTTCTTCTTTTGAGGAAGGGAGGAACAAGTGCACCCAGACAGTTGGGAGTAGAGGGCATCCTCAGGGATTTTTGTGACTGAGCAGGGACCATGCAGATTCCTGCAGTGTCTGCCTGGAACAGTACGAATCACAGACACGTGGAGGGAATCCAGACTTGGAGGTTCTAAGAGGTTGCCCAAAAGGTATCAGAAAATCTCCCAGAGATGCTGCTTGTTGAAATGCCCAACTGTTTGAATGCTGGGAAATCTAAATAAGGAAGGAAGAAAATTAGCTATGAAAAGTAAATATCAACAAATATTAACAAATACTCCAGAATACTGACAGGGTTTGTAAAAAGATATGACCAAAAGTGAGGCCAACACATAACACATAGAGGCATCCACTCGACAGTATCAATTATCATATTCATTATGACTTTCTGTTCAAAATAAAGCATTATGGTGGAATAACAACAATAACAAATGATCGCTTTTTACAAAAGTGGTAAATATCTTAAGAATTAGTATAGTTAAGCCGGGCTCGGTGGCTCAGCCTGTAATCCCGCGCCTTTGGGAGGCTGAGGTGAGTGGATTGCCTGAGCCCGCGGGTTCAAGACCCGCCTGGGCAGGGAGACCTCATCTCTACAATAAATCAAAAAAATCAGCCGGGCGTGGTAGCACATGCCTGTAATTCCGGCTACCGGGAAGGCTGAGGCGGAAGGATCGCCGGAGCCCAGCAGGTCGAGGCTGCGGTGGCCGGAAGCGGCCACTGCACTCCAGTCTGGGCAACAGAGTGAGACTCC
>NW_007251860.1:5258-11136 GCF_000164805.1 Carlito syrichta
CAAAAAAAAAAAAAAAAAAAAGAATTAGTATAGTTTTAATGTTTCTAGACGTACATAGGAAATAAAAACACAAAAATATTGAAACCAGAAAAAGAAAAAAATAAGATTAAGGAAAGTAGTTGAGCTATTTTTCTTACCATGGCTAAAGACATTGCAATGTGTATCTACAAAGAGTAATATGTAATGACTGAATCCTAGGAATATAGAGGAAACAGACATATCTGTCAGTAATGCTTCAGTAATGCTCTATGCCCTGTCATTATTTTTAAATCATCAGGCAACTCTAGGCCTCATTACAATTCCGGATAAGACACTGACACAGACTTTTAGAAGCAGTCCCTTGGCAATAAAAATGTATTTGCAAATATCCAAAGTCTGGACCATGGTGCCAAAGTATGCAAGGCAGCCAAATGTCTGTAAAAGTTTCAGAAGTGACCAAGACCATTGCTCCTGCTTAAGGCAACAAAGGATGGCTTCAGTGGTTCCATCTGTTGTGTCCGGGGAATCAGATAATGATTTTGGTGTGTAAAAAAATCCACTTTTTCAGTTTCAGCTTCCTCATTTCACATTATAATCATGACACCCAGTAGGAAAACAAAACAAAACAAAAATTAGGCTTTTGTCTTCCATGGAAAAGTACATGTAAACTTCATAATTAGCCTAAAATAAATTTTAATGTTTTTCTAGATAAACATTTTTGTTAGAAAAATATATGCATTTTATACTGCTTTAAAAAAAAAAAACCCAACTCACGTTTTACTACCTTTTAAAAAGTCTTGTTTCTTTTATTTACCTGTTAACTTACCTACTTATGAAATAGTGTGATCACCAGTATTGCAGCTTTCCATGTATATTTACCTTAGATAATCCCCTGCCTCCCAACCAGAGGTAGCCAACTTACTCTTTCCTGTTTTCCATTACCTTGCTTGGTTTTGTTAACAGTCTCCCAAGTAATCTATAGTTTAACCATATTTTTTCATTTTATAAAAATGTATTATACATTATGCATTCTTTTTGTTTCACTTTTTTCCTCACTGTAAAGTTTCTAAAACTTATCCATGTGACATTTCATAATACTAGTTTCTTTGCTTTCACTGCTCTATAATACTATGTGTAAAATTTCTTTCTTTTTTTTTAAATTTCTGTTGAGTAGGAGTCTCACTCCGTCACCCAGGCTGGCGTGCAGTGGTACAATCACGGCTACCACAGTCTCAACTTGCTGTGCTCAGGTGATCCTTCCACCTCAGTCTTCAGAGTAGCTGGGACTACCGACCTGTGCCACAATGCCCAACTACTTTTTCTGTTTTGTAGTCAGGAGTTCTTACCATGTTGCCCAGGCTAGTCTTGAACTCCTGGGCTCAGGCAATCTCACCACAGCCTCCCAAAGTGCTGGGATTACAGGTGTGAGCCATTGCACCTGGCCTAAAATTTTTATCTACTTTCAATAATATCCTAATTATAAACCTTTTCTTATCCCATTTAATACTCATTACTTCTGAACTTATCTGATATTATGTAATTGTGAAGCACAACTCAGCCAAAATACAGCAGCACTTTGCTAAATAAAATTATTCAGTAGAAACTTTTAATGCTATATCTTGTCAGTATTAGATGAGCCTTACTCTGGTGAATGACATCACTCGTGTAGAAAGTTTGAGTTCATTTTCCAAAATGGTCTAAGATACATAAATAAAAACATTCTTATATTTTTTAATGTATTAGTCCATTTTCTGTTGCTATAGTAGAACACATAAGACTAGGTAATTTATAGTAAGCAAAATTTTACTTAGCTCACAATTCTGAAGTATGGAAAGTCCAAAAGCATGTCAACAGCATCAAGTGAGATCTTTCATGTGCTATCTCTTAGCAGTAGATGGAACTTCAAGAGAGCATGTGTCAGACAAAGAAGCGCATCAGGAGCAGAATTTTCTTGATAACTAATCCACTCCCAGGATAATGACTTTAATCTGTTCATAAGGAATCAACTCTGAAGACCCAATAGCCTCTAATTAGGCCCCCCTCATCACTGTTGCATTGGGAATTAGGTTTCTGACACATGAATTTTGGGAAATCCATTTATACCTACAGCAGAATGCATAGAACATCTTTGTTTACCTATTTTTATCACAAAGTGCTACTCATAAAACAAGCACAAAGATACTTCTTGAGTTAATATCTAAACTTCAAACTGCATATTAACAGGAATAACATATAAGATTCTTCTAAGATATTTAACTATGTACTTTGTCTATTAATTCCATCAAGTTAAAGGGAAATTGTAAATTACTTCATATTCATTGACTACCCAAAAGCATTGGAAATAGACAAGAAAAAAGATATCTTCAATGCATGAAAAAGTAGTGATTGATTCAATGTGCTCAATCTTTCTAAAAGAGATTGCAACAATGTAATAACAGAAATTACAATGTTTAAATAATCATTATATATAAACATATTCATAATAAGTCTCAAAAAATATTTGGCATATATGGAGCAAAAATGAGTCTGAGAAAGCACAATGTTTCTAAAATAGTGATAGCTACCAACTAAAGAAGTTTTGCAATTCAATCATTTTAATTAAAAAAATATAAAAAATACTATATAGGAATAAGTACATTGTTAGCTTGGAATGTATTCTCTGGCTGTTCACTGTTCATTACTTAAAGATAAAGAAAAAATTATATTCTTATACTATTACAATACTAAAAGTAAACAAGTTGAAAAATGATGAATAAGGTAGTATTAGGGGAAAGAGATGTTCATCACTTAATACAAAGACAAAGAAAAGCAGGTTGTAAATGCAATAGCAGAAGGAACAAATCCACTCAGCATATGAAGCATATAGTGGTAAAAAAAAAAATGATAAAACATTTTGGTTAAAAGTTTTGAACTAGGTTTAAAACAAAATGTGTTAACAGCCTTGAATAACGTGCAGAAGATATTTTCAATGCATTGAAAATTATCAGGAAAAACTATTAAAAAAGACAAGATAATAATTATACTAAAGAGTTGTTGCAGTGTGTTTCAACACTTTCAATGTGCTATTTCTCTAAAAGAGTTATTTGATTTAAATTAAAAAAATCTATGTTCACCTGCCACTTTAAGAAAGGGGAATTTGTTTGGTTTTGGAATACATCGATAAAGTAAATTAACATTTTTTAGAAAACAGACACAACACACAAATTTAAAAAAAAATAATGTTAATCTGTCCAGCAAACATTATTTAACCTATTTATTTGTCTTTAGCTAGTTCCTAAGTTCTCCTATCTGCATTAAATTTTTGCCATTAACTCACCTACTTTTAGAGATATTTGAATAAAGTTTATACTACCATAATACTAAAATAAGTAATATTCCCTTATTTTAGACAAATTATGTTAATGAATTGAGACTAAATTTCCATTGCTTTGCTAATGTTCTTTATTCAGGGTGCTAATATAATAAAAATAGAAGCCAGCACTTTGAGAGGGAAGGCAGAAGGATCTTAATTAATTAATATTCATAATTTACATAGTAATTAATTAATTAAAATTAATATTAATACTTAAATGCATGGCTTTTGTATTGGTAAAATGAGTTATGCTTTTGAAGAAGTAAAGGTTTCTGATGAGATTAATGATATTATTATAGTATAATTAAAAACTGAAGTTCTAGGATCAAAAACGTTGAGAAAATAATGCTATGTCAATTACAAGGATAAAATGAGTTATTGGATGACATTGTATTATCTTTTTAGTTTGAAAAAAAACTTTAGCTTCTGATAATAAATACTCTGTGTATAGGCAGCAAAGGGAGTACAAAATCAATGACAACAGAAAATAAAATGCCCCAATGTCATTAGATAAAATGTCAGTCCCTAAGAACCACAGTCCCTAAAAACCATACAAAAAGGGGGTCTAGTTAAAAATAATAGAACATAGACTTTTTCTGAAAGAAGATAGAAATAGGCAAAGGCTTAATTACATTAAAAGGACAAAGTGACCATGAGAAAAAATTTTGTTTCCTTTACATATTTTTGCTAATTCTTGGAAGAACTTAATTTTTATATTTGGAGATTATGTTATTTGCCTTTCAATAAGCAGGAGAGCTATATGCTGTTTAAAAGTATAAATTCATAGTAAAGCAATATATAAATAATTGTGAATTTATTTATTAAAACTTTAATTTTGTGTAGTTATTTACATTTTCTGAATCGAGGACAGGCTTGTCATTGGAAGGAAAATTAAATTCATGTCCAAAACAATTGTAGACAAATAACAATTTTTCTATTTACCAAATTGCACATAAATGTCTCATAATAATAAAAAACAAAGAGGAGTACTTAGAATTTCAGTAGATGTATGTAAAACAGAGGGAAAATAAGACACCATACTAGATTTTAATAACATTAGAGTCTCTCTTTAGATATACCTTGATATAAAGATTGGCAGCATATTTTAAAAATATACATTGAATAAGTCACAAAATATGTGTTGGCTATAATACAGTAAAGTACATTCACGAAGTTAACTCTTATGAATGTTTACTAAAGCTTTTTAATTTTTTCCAAACTAATGTTGCTAATTTGGTCACTAAAAAGGATCATTAAATATATTTATTTTTTGGACCTGGTAATCAAATCTATGTAATTTAGAACAAAGTACCTTAACTTTTTACTTGTAACTTTGAAGATATATTTTGTGTATCAGAAGCTAAGGTCACTGATTTGAGACAATTTCTTATTTTCTAATATAAGAAATGAATACTCAAAATTTTCTAGTAAACTCTTCTTTAGGTACACCCCCATACATTATAATATGCTTTGTTTTGCATTTATTTTGGTTTTTTAAAATATCTTGTGTGACTTCCATCTTGACTTATTTGATATTTAGAAATGTGTTATCTAATATCCAATTATTTTGAGATGCTCCAGACATATTTCAGTTATTTTTCATTTAATAGTGTTGTGATATGAAAAAAACACTTTGTAAGATTTTATTTCTTTCCTATGGGTTAGTACAACTACCATTTGTATTATGTGAGGGATATGGTCTCTGTCATGAATATGACATATGAACTTGCAATGGATGTATTTCTGTTTAACATTGTGGTCTATCAGTGTCAGTTAGCTCAAGATTTGTTGTTAGTGTTGGTCTGTGCTTCGATATTTTTATTAATCTTCTGTCAACTTTTTTTTCTTCCTCTTTGAATAATAAAAAAGAAAAATATCCTTTGGATACTTGGACCTTTTGATTTTTATGTTTTCTTTTTTACTATATCACCTCATTAATGTGCAGTATTATTCCACATGTTTTGCAATACAATTTTTTTTCTGAAGTATATATTTTTGAAATTTATTTATATAGGTAATTCCATTTTCTTTTGATCAGGATTAGTGTGTTATGTTCTTTCACATTTTTTATTTATTCTATGTTTTAATACTTTGAGATTTCTGAAGACAAGATATATTTAGGAGTTTTTTGTTTAATTCAATCAGGTAATTTCTATTTTATAACTGGTGTGTTTTGAATAGTTATATATGATGTTAGTATATGTATGACAGAATTTCAACCTACCATGTTTTTCTATTTTCTACTCTTTCTACCTTTTTTTTTCTTTTACTTTGCCTGCTTCTAATTTGAGAATATTTTCTTCCTTTTTTATATTTTAAAATTTTTTTATCTTTTATTTTTAAGATGTGAGGTACAATTCAGGTTAGGTATACAAGCACTGATTATGCAGGTGCCCTTGTTGATGAGATGTACCTCTCCCTTCCCTAGCAGTTTCCCTCAACTGCCAATCCCACCCTCCCTCCCCTGGCAGTTTCCCACTACCGCCAATCCCTTTCTTATAGTATTATGATAATTGTTCAAGGTCCGCTTATGATTGAGAACATGTG
>NW_007251860.1:11415-27910 GCF_000164805.1 Carlito syrichta
CATTCTTACAGGGGTTAGGTGATATCTCAATGTGGTTTTGATTTGCATTTATCTGATGATGAGTGAGGCTGAGCACTTTTTCATGTGTCTGTGAGAAATTTTCTAATTCAATTTTATTTTTATTATTAGCTTATTATTTAAACATTTCTGAATTTTAAGGGTTTTTCTTGGAATTTATAATATACCATTTGATTTGCCACAATATTGTTTGAAATAATATTACATAATAAATCATATTATATAAATATAAGTATAATAAATAATATCCCATATCTACTTGCTTCCCTATTAGGATCTTAAAACAGAATTTTATTCTTTAAATTTTTTGTGCTATTGTGATCATCAACACATAGCAAATTAAAGCTATCAATATATTAAATGAATAATACACCATGACTAAATGATATATATCTTGAGATTACAAGATTGAGTCATCATTCAAAAACCAGTCATTTAATTCATTTCAACAGACTAAAGAAGAAAAAATTTATTATTTTACTAGATACATAAAAGTACTTTACAAAAATACAACATTTCATTATAATAAATACTCTCAGAAGTGTAGAAAAGGGAATTAAAAAAAATCTATAATAATATAATACTTAGTACTGTAAGATTGAATTATTTCCCCTCAAATTGGTGGGGAAAAAAACTTGAAAAAATAATTTTACCCACTCTTACTATATATCATGGTACTCATTTTTATTTTTATTTTATTTTATTTTATTTTATTTATTTATTTTTTTGAGTTAGAGTCTCACTCTGTTGCCCAGACTGGAGTGCAGCCTCGACCTGCCGGGCTCCGGTGATCCTTCCACCTCAGCCTTCCAAGTAGCTGGAACTACAGGCGCATGCTACCACACCCGGCTAATTTTTTTATTTATTGTAGAGATGAGGTCTCACTGAGTTGCCCAGGGGGGTCTTTAACCCATGGGCTCAGGCAATCCACTCACCTCAGCCTCCCAAGGCGCGGGATTACAGACTGAGCCAGAGCCCGGCTGGTACTCATTTTTAAAACAATATCTTCAACACTCCATTTTATAAAATGGATTTATTTTTATTTCCTTCCATTTTTTTCCTTGCTGTCACAACTTCATTTGAGCAAAATAATTTTATTTTTAATATTTTTTCCTAAATGTTTGCTTGTATTTTCTCTCTGTAAATAGAGTATTCATTCTTACCCGTAATAATTTACTGAGAAGTATAAATTTAGCTTAAGCTTTTTATTTTATCATATGTTACAGGATGTTTCCTAGTTATTTTTTTCAGTGCTAGTCTCTCACTGAGGAAATACTGTTATTGTTCAAGTTTCAACTCAGGTGTCACCTTCTCATTGCAAACTTCTGTTGTCCGTTGTCCTAGTCTATCTTGGGGAGGTAAAGAGGAATGGTTTAGTAGGAAGAATGATCATTAAGGAAACAAAACTGATGGAATGAAGAAAGATTGGCCAAAGGGAGAAGTTACTTGCAATGCTGCCTTAGTTCACGCCACAGGGAGCTCTTGAGCTAAAATTGCCAATTAGAGTTGTACTGCATTAATTGAAAACTTTTAGGCCATTGTGTCCCCATTTTACCTCATTTATGTAATATTTTCAAAAGCAAAACAATTCAGGGAAAAAATATATCCGTCATTGTCAGGTATTGAGATGGAAGAGGGCAGGAAATTGACTACAAAGTTGTAGTAAGTTTTTTTGTTTGTTTGTTTGTTTTAAGTTAAAAGAAAAGAAAGTTTATTTAAAAGCAAATTAGAGAGAGAGAAGGAAGTCAGAGGATTCACCTCCCCAAGGTGGGGGAGGGGGCCAAAGTCAGGAAGCATGGCAACAGCCATAGCTCAGAGCACATGGCCACACCAGAGTCTGTACTAAGTTTTCAAAGTGAAAATTTTTTCATATCTTGACTTGTGATACTTACAAGACTATGTGTTTTTCAAAATTCATCTGTGTATCTAAATAAGATTACTTTCATGTTAACTAAATTATTCCTCAATCAACTACTCAAAGAAGACAATTGACTTATTTTTATTGGCAATACTAAAATTAATAGACAAACATCTCACATGCCTAATGAAGACTTAAGAAATAAAATTTATATATGGAATATTATAATGAATATATATGGGATAGATTTTAACAAGCCTCAAAATTTTTAAACTTATTTAAAATTTATTGTCAAAAGTGTACATGTATATGTCTCTCTGTGTGTGTATGTCTGTATAACAACAGAAAACTATCAGAAACTATAAAAGATAGTAGCAGAAAAAAGTAAAATATGAAAGAACTAAAGATTGTAAAAGATAATAAAGAAGTCAAAAATATTTTCCCTAAAGTTTTTACTAATGATTTACTTTTAAAGAAGAAATA
Source organism: Carlito syrichta (assembly GCF_000164805.1). Lineage (NCBI taxonomy): Eukaryota > Metazoa > Chordata > Mammalia > Primates > Tarsiidae > Carlito > Carlito syrichta. Next base: position 13,775 of record NW_007251860.1, read on the forward strand.
CCTCCTATAATCTTATTTCTCTGATGTTAGTGTACATTCATACCCTTAGCACACTTGGAAAATCTGGATTCTTTATCAATATATCATACGTGTGACTCAAGGATCTGCATTTTTATGAGCTCCCAGGTAATTTCAACATTGTACCTAAATCTCTTTTAAATACCTGATTCTACACTAGGGCATTGAGGAAGAGTTGAAGGCCTATGCTTCACCTGTATACACATTACTTATGTGTATCTAATTCTGACTTGTACCCCAAGTCTTTATGATAAAATAAAGTTAAAAAAATAAACTTCAAGACAGGAAACCTAGCAGAGAGGATTATTCAAATAAAGCCTAACAACAACAAAATGTCAAGTAGAGAAAATCAAGTCATGTTAAAATTCTTCCTTTCCTCTGGTAGCAATAAGGTATAATCGTTAACTACAAGATATATGGAGTTGTAGAGTACTGGCACTTTTAGTAAACAGACTACTTTTAGATAATAGGTTCACTCATCTAAGTTCCAGGAAGTTTGTTTATGATGTGTTTAGAATGATGTGTTTAGAGTATTCTCTCCTCACATGACTTATATACCAAAAGTTTTCTCTTCTAAAAAACAAATGTGCTATGTATATATGCAGATGTACTTATTTTTGTATCTGTGATTCTGTGTACTTTAGCAAACTAATCTCCAAATTTGAGTTTTCTAAATGCCACAGGCTGGGGGGTTTTGTTTAACTATTATCATGTATTCAAAAATCTCAATGTATATGAGCTCTTCAAACCTATTTATATTTGTGTATGTCCCTAGAGAAACGTAACAATGATTTATGCCACAGATGTATTCTATATAGTAGTTATATAGGATCAGTAAATCTAGAGATTTAATGTACAGAGGGAGGACTATAGTTAATAATATATTGTATACTGAAAATTTGCTAAGAGAGATTTTTAATGCACTTACCACACACACACACAAAGGGTAATTATGTAAGATGATGTGTATGTTAATTTTCTTGATTGCAGTAATTATAATCACTTCACTATGCATATGTATATCAAAGCATCATATTGTATACCTAAAAATGTATGCAGTTAAAAATATTTTACCGTCATATAATCTGGTTATTCATGCTTTTTTATTGATTAATAGGATAGCTCTTTTTACTATTTTATATATTCATAAAACAATAAAGGCATGATTCTAATTACTTTTAAAAAGATATGTGTCTAGCTGAGAGTATGTTGATTTTTTGTATTTCATAAATTACTTGATTTGTAATATTCCAAACATAAAACTGATATTTTAAAACAAGGTAGCAACTTAGTTTTATAATTAGAAAAAATGAAGCAATTAATTTTTGTTTATTAAGAGAAGTTAAGATAATATATTAGTTATCTGTTGGTACTTAACAAATTACACCAGAACCTAGCGTCTCAATGCCATATAAATTTGTGTAATGTCACACACCTCCAGTGGGTTGAGTGGGTCTGGCTCAAGATCTTGAGGTTGCAGTTAATATGCAGCCTTCATCTTAAGACTTAACTAAGGAGCTAGAGAGTTTGAGTCCTAGAATACCCACTCAAATGCCTGGCAAATCAGTACTGGTTGCTGGCAGGAGGCACAGATTCTCGCCAGGTGAACTTTTTCATAAGACAACTCAAGTATGCTTATGGCATGGCTTTTAATATTTCTCTGAGATAGTGATCAAAGAGAGAGCAAGCTGGAAATAACAATGTCCTTTAAGTCTTGCCTTTGCAGTCATGGTTCATCATTTCTACAATATCCTACTTGATATAAAAGCGAGCACTATTCTTTTTGGGAGAAAATACTAGAAGAAAGGAATCATTGGAAGCACATAGAGATTGACTGTTTTTTGAAAGGCTATTGTCATTATTGTCACTGATTTTATCCCTTAAATATTAAAAAATAAAAACAATGCCGTATTGGAAATAGACATTTTTATCAAACAAAATGAATAACAAATTTATTTGTCTTGTAATATGCAATTTTTTCATTATTAGAGTATTTTATGCTAAAATATTTGATTTTTAAATATTATATTGTCATGAACCATTTTTGCTATAAATCTTTCTATTTGCTACCTCAATGTTTTAAATAGGTCAATTAAAATAGACTACTAAAAAAAAACAAATAAAATAAATTTCAGCAAAAATGTATATTGTCTGCCCTAAATGAGACATGAGACTTATTTATACTAATGATCTGATGTAAGTGATAACAAAGGCATTAACTTAGGAGTACTTCACTGGTCAATATATATTTTGATGGAAAATTATAAAATTAGCAGTAGTGCAAATAAAAATGATAGCATGGGAATTCTAGCATGAAAAAAAGGGAAAGCTTGCTCTAATTGGAAATTATTTCAATACATGAAAATTATTTTTTGTTTAAAATTTTGTATTTTTAAAATACACACTTTCAGAATTTACTAGGTTTTTAAAAGAGTAATTTGAGACTTTTTTTTTTTTTTTTTTGGTCAGAGTCTCACTTTGTCACTCCAGCTAGAGTGCAGTGGCTCGCTCAAGGCCACTGCTGCCTCAGCCTGCTTGGGCTGAGGGAATCCTTCCACCTCAGCCTTCCAAGTTGCTGGAACTACAGACGTGCACTAGCACACCCAGCTAATTTTTTTATTTATTGTAGAGATGAAGTCTCGCCAAGTTGTTCAGTCTGGCCCTGAATCCCTGGGCTCAGGCAATCCTCTCGCCTCAGGCTCCTAAATTGCCGGGATTACAGGCGTGGGCCACTGTGCCTGGCTAACTGAGACTTTTAATTTACAAAAGAGAAAATGAAGATGGACTTAAGATTATATTTAAAATATGATTTATAATTTGTCTATTACCTTATTTCAGATTAGACAAGACATTAGTCAATAAGTAATTCAACCAATATTAAGTACCTTCAGCTATATTGCATTGCTTTAAATTCTGAAATTCCCAACTGTGTTAAAATTTAATACCACTGGGGAAAAAAATCTCTGAAAATACAGTTAAAATTTTGTATGACAGAGGTCTCAACTAGAATAGAATTTCATCTATTTGGGGGTACTTTAGATAAATCCAGCTTTAATGTTAGATGACAAAGTTATATAACATCTCAAGGTTCCTCAAAACTGTATGATTCCATGAGAAAATAAAGGTTTTTTACTTTTTTACTTCCCCTATTCTATATTTTATTCCAAGCAAAGTGACAGATTTGAATATCACTTAGCATCATAACATACTCTTATAATTACCTTTAAAAAATTTATCAACAGGACCTCACTCTGTCATGCAGGCTCAAGCATGCCTCCTGACTCAATCTCCTGAGTAGCTAGGACTACAGTTGTGTACACAATACCAGGTTCCTTTTTTTTTCTTTGTTTGAAAATATGAGGCCTCAATATGTTGCCCAGACAGGTTTTAAACTCCTGACCTCAAGTAATTCTTCCACCACAGTCTCCCCAAATGCTGAGATTACAGGCTTGAGCCACCATGCTCAATTATTATCACCTTTTAGTATTTTCACAAATGAACCTCACTGGGGGATAGAAATCAGGCTCATTAAAGTTAAATTAAAGTTAAGTAAGATAACACTCAATATATTGTAATATTTTTAGGACCATTCCTCTTAAACTCTGTCAAATTTCTATTTTTTTTTTTTTTTTTTTACTTAGAAGGATGTGAATGGCTTAGGAAAAAAAAAGAGTAACTGAGCTAACCTTTAGAAGAGTATTTTCCAATGTATAGGGAATATTTTTGATCATATATAAAGTTATTTTAAGTAAGATATAATAATAAATATTTTCTCATTTGTATTGCTAAAAATAATACTTTTAAATATGACTGTGATATTTTCTAAAAAAACATTATAGAGATAACCAAAGTGAATATATTTATATACAATACTAAATAACTGAAACAGTTTTGTGTTAATACAATAAAAAATGCTTCCATTTTGCAAATACAGTTTTCAGATTTCACTATTAAAAACTAAGTTTTTCTTTGGACACTTAATGATGTACTTCCTCATACATCATCAATGGCCTTGTTATAGTTTAAAATTTAAAGCTGAGACAGGAATTCGGTGAAATTAGATGGAGTAGATCCCATGGGCTGGTTTGCATGAAATATGTACCCTAAAATAGTCCAGTTTCAGTTCTAGTAAAAGCTCTTGAAGGGAAAGTGAATAATTACAGAGTTACAAGAAACAAGTCAATAATAGAAACAAAAAAGATTGCTTAAGCGAGGGAGAACCTGAAATGAAAGTGATTATCCATATTGATACCAAGAGTCCAGTTTGACCACTTACACACGATTTTTGTACCTCAAATTCATTCATGAGTATTTAGTCTTAGATTCCATGACTTAAAAATGGCTTAGCTTCTTATATTAAGCAATAGAACAGTAAACAACCCAGTGAATAAAATTTGGAAATTTTACCACTACTTTTATCTTACTTACAAACCTTATATCATAAAATCAATAATCACACTTGTGGGCATGTACTATGCTGAAGCAACACCACAGTTCTCTTTCAGGCCTTTCAATGCCGGTGAGTCTTGCTATTAAACTGTAGTTTATATATCTTGTAATTCAAATTCTACGAGGCCTCCAGGTGTATTTTGAAAACATGGATCTTTATAAAGGCTATTATGTGGCATGCAGCCATAAGACATCAAATTATTCAATTGTTTATATTCTTCTATCAGTTTGAATAAGTCATCAACTTAATGGTATGCTCAAATATGTGTTAAATAAAAGTGACAAATAGTGTGGATATCAACATTCTCTACAAATTAACTACACTAGGGAATAGAGATATTCCTAACCTCCACACCAGAAATACATATCCATGGACAGCTATGGACCTCAAACCTCAACACGTTTCCCGGCTGCTTTAAAAATATGTCTATATTTCAAATTTTTAAACTATAGTTTAAGATCTTCCCATATAGTCAGTTTCTATCCTAATTCAAATCTACATGCTCCAGTCTTAAAACTAACTACATATAATTTTTTTTCACTTTTAGTAGGTAAATTTTAGCATCTTTTTTATCACTGAAAATTTACCCAGTATGGATCTCCTAAATTGTAGCCTTAAAAAATTTTTTTTAAATAACACACTTCATTTTTATTTATCCTTATTCTTGTCCATCTTCCAAAATGAAGCCTCACCATCCCAATTCATCCTAATTTCAGCACACTAGTGTTCCAAAATCTGAAGCAGATACTTTATCAGAGGTTTCAAATAGCTTCTCTCTTATTAGTTCTTTGACTCTTGCAAATCTGTTACAGAATCCCTTCTGTCAAAAGGGGAAAAACAATCAATCCTCCTTCAAAATAGCATTTTTACTCTTTCTTATTAGTGTGAAATGTCTTAAAATAATAAATTACAAATGCTATTCTCATTTCATCATAATTATTTTCTTTTAATTCCTCTATATTTTGGTTTCAAATCACTGAAACTTAATAGTTTAATCAAAGCACAACTTTTGAATTTCATAATTTGCTGACATCATATCTAAGTTCAACTGTGCTCACTAACTGAGCTTCATTTGGTTCATATGTCTTTTGTCCTTCACTTTCATGCCGGCTTCTATACCATGTTATTTTACTGGTACTTTGTCCATCATATCAAATTTCCAGTGTATAATTCAGTCTTAAAGTTATTCCTAAATCCAGATATTAACTGTCATTTAAAAATATTATTCAATTTATTTTATTAGGCAATCATCATGTTTCTATGCCTCAAGTATTACATATACGATCCAAAATTCTTCTGTAGCCTATTTGAGAAGTTAAGAAAATCTTGGGAATTTCATTGTCTACTATCCTTCTCACTTTTTAATCTTATACTTTGAAATATATACTATGTACAAACATCTTATTTTAAACTATACTGCCTTTCTACTGTACAAATCATTTGTTTTTATTTCACTGTGAATTTTTTGGTTACTGAGTTAAAATTATTACTTATATGTGAAAACATTATATTCCCTGTCTAATACTTGTACACACGTCTCAATTGTAAATAAAGTGCTAGTCATATGCAAGTAGCTCAATGTTTTTCTATTTCAATTAATAGATTTTATTTTTCCCCTGTCTTATCTGCCTAAAAATAAAAGTTTACAATTGACAATCAAAATACATAAAAAAGGAGTAGTATAATATACTACCTTACATACACACACACATCCACTGTCATGATTCAATAGTCAATATTTTGACTGAGTGTTGGGGCTGATGCCTCTAATCCCAGGAGTTTAGAAGGCCAGGATAGCTAGAAGTCAAAAGTAAGAGACCAGCCTGGGCAACACAGGAGGATATCTAGAAGCCAAATGCAAGAGACCAGTCCGCAACAGAGTGAGACTTCGACTCTATTAAAAAATTAAAAAATGTAGCTGAATATAGTAGTTTGTGCCTGTAGTCCCAGTTATCCAGGAAGCTGAAGTGGAAGAATTGCCTGAGCCCAAAAGATTGAGGCTGCGGTGAGCTGTGATTGTGCCACTGCACTCCAGCCTGGATGACAGAGTGAGATTTGGACAAAAAAAAAAAAAAAATCAACATTGTGTGTGTGTGTGTGTGTGTGTGTGTGTGTGTGTGTGTGTGTGTGTGTGTATACTCACTTCTGGTTTTGTTTCTGATGGGAGGGGTTCATTTGTTCTTTCCTGAAATATTTTGACAAAAATCTAGAGCTTATGCCATTACACATGCAATTGCTTAAGTAAGTATCAAATAAAGAGCTTTTCTATTCAATGTTCACACCAAGTCATATTTTTTACATTCTATGTCATCCACATAACTTGTTATATTAAACATATATAAAGCATTAAAATTGAATTTTATTTTTATAAACTCATATTACTTAATTTAGAATCTACATTAAAACTATTCTTCTATATTTGTTTTGCTATTATGTAATTACTATTATATATGTTATGTTTACTTAAAATGAGAGCTAACAAGCCAATTTGATTTATTTTTCTTTCTAAAAATAATTTATATGTATTTAAAAGACACATCAATAAAAATACTATAAATATCAAGACACAAAAATGTATGGAAGATTTTAAAATTTCAACTAAGAGGTAGCAACAGGGGTAGAATTACCCTCTTTCCTGAAGCAATTAACAATTTGTACAAAATATATTTAGCAATCATTTCAGTCACTGAGAGTCAGGATGTATAGAGCAAAGACTTCTGAGAGAAGGGAAACTAATAAGATAAACCCTAAAATTACCCCAATTTGTAGGGTAAATAATTTGTCAGTCTGCCTGAGTTGAATAGATGGTTTGAAAGTTTGGCAAGACCAACGAGGTTAGGGATGACAGGATACCAGAGTGGAAAAGCTGTAAATAGGGAACTCCTGAGATCTGCACGGGTTCTTGAATCTTCAGCTAAGGGCTGCTTGGCACATGAATGAGAAAAATATTTCCCTGAGAACAGGAAAAGAATCACTCAAATGAATGGAGAAAAATTATCGCCTGAGATAACAGAGAGCTGAGAAAAATCTTTGCTCTAAAAGAATAATCAACAGTCCCAATTTGCCTGGGATGTCCTGGTTTCAGCAATATAATCTGTGTCCCAGGAAACTCATCAGTTCTGGGTAAATTGAGACAGCTGATCAATGTGAAAAAAAAATCTTATAATATTAAATATATTAGGCAATCAGATGGGTATTATTTTTGTTTTTATTTTTAATTTTTGTAATTCTTTCAATTTTAAAGATGTCGAGTAAAATTCAGGACTAGGCATACAAGTGGCATCTTACAGGTAAAGTTTTGACCTCCCTCTGGTCCCTAAATAACTTGGATTGAGATCAGGTACCCTTATTGATGTTATATGCCCCCACTCCCTCCAGTGGCAGTGTCCTACTACTGCCAATCCCTTTCTTATTGTACTATGGTAAAGTTCAGGGCCTGCTTATGAGTAAGAACATGTGGTACTCAGTTCTTTGTTTCTGTAATAGATCACTGAGTATTATAGACTAAATCCATTCAAGTTGCTGCAAAGTCCATAATCTTGTTCTTTATGACTGAGTAATATTCGAGATGAGTATTATTTTTGGTGGTGAAAACTTAGTCCTTGATTAAAAGTTATTCTGATTCTACCTAACAAAATTTAAAGTTGGTTGTAAAAGGCTTAAACTATTTCCAAGTAACTTAAACGGTCCAGTGTATTTATAAGCATACACAAATATTCAGTAGATAACCTGATATTATTCACAATGTCTAGAATCCAACAATAACAGCTGAAATCTAGGCACACAAAGAAGATGAAAAATATGACTCTTAAAAAAGAAAAATAAAAGTAGGAATGCAAATGATCTAGATAATGGTATCAGAAAGCAAGGACATTATAAAGGTCATCATAACCACATTTTATAAATCCTAAAGGTAGAGAAAAGACTAAGTCTTTCAAGTAGACCCATAGAAGATAAAATGAAAACCCAAATCAAGATTCTAACAGTGAAAACTATAATGTCAGAGATAAAAATGAACTAGATAACATTAAAAACAGATAGAATTTTATAGATAAGTACTAGTTACCTTAAAGTCTAGCATTAATAATTATTCAATGTGAGACAAACGAAAATAAAGAATGATCCAAAATGAACTGAACATCAGTGAACTGTAGGACAATTTTGGACGACCTAATATTTGTACAATTTAAGTTCTTGAAGTGGGCTGGGGGATGGGAGAGAGAAGACACGATAGAAGAAATAATGACTAAAATGTGTCTAAATTTGTTAAAAAAAAAACAAGTAGGAATACAATAAAGAAATATAAAAGAAAGTGCTTCAAGGAGGAGGAAAAAAGTTACTAGATGGTTATCTGAACCTACTGAAAATAATGAAGCACAGTGAAACCAGTAAATTTATGGGTAAGTATAAAGTACTTTAAAAAAACCTGATAGTTTATTGTTTAAGCAAAAATGGTAATATTGTTCTGTGTGGTTTTAACATATGTAGAAATAACATATGTGACAACAAAAACACAAACCCTAGAGAAGAAACAGAATTATTCTCTTGTAAATTATAATAGTTTACACATTGCAATATATTGTTATTTAAAGGTAGACTGAATAGTTAAGACCCTATAAAATTAACAGTAAATTAAACATTGTTTTAAAAGTTACATATAATAAACCAATAATGGAGGTAAAATTGAATTTAGAAAATATTCAATCGGCACTATAGCAGAAATTAAGAAAAAAGAATAAAGTACAAACGAGAAAACAAGTGACAATATGGCAGACAAATCTAATCACATAAATAATCACATTAATGTAAGTTGTCTAAACATCATAATTAAGACTGATCATATTCAATAAGAAACAAAAGGTATAATGTTATGCTGCCTACAGAAAATCTACTTTAATATAAGTATACTAATAGGTTAAAGCAAATTAATGAGTAAATATATGCTATGCTAAAACTAATTAAAGGAATCTGAACTGGCTATATTAATCTCAGAAAAAGTAGATTTAAGAGCAAAAATAATGTCTGAAATAAAGGAGTCATTTATACTGACAAAAGGTTTAATTAGTACAAATAATATAAATATGCTTAATATTCATGCTCTTAATTATCAGAGCTTTATAATATTTGAAACAAAAACTAATAAAAACAAAGTAGGAAATAAATCTATGCTCACAGTCAATGGGCTCAACAGTGATCTCTTAGTTATTGATTTAGAAATGGAAGAAAATTGGTAAAATGTAAGTATTTTGAACAGACTTTTGGCCAAATGTTCCAAATAAACATTTTTGAGCACTCTATCAAACAACAGAAGAATGTACATCATTTTCAGGTACAGATGGAACATTTACCAGAAGAAGCCATATTTTGTGTCACAAAATAATTACAAATAATTTTTAAAATATTCATATAAAACGTATTTCCTGTGAACAAATAGAATTAAATTCAAAGTCAATAACAGAAGTGTATTTTAATAATGCTTGAATATTTGAAAGCCAAGTAACACACTTCTAAATGACACATAAGTTAAAGAACAGTTCAAAAGAAAATTAAGAAAAGTTTTTATGTGAATGAAAATGAAACCTACATTATTAAAATACGTTGAATGCAGCTAACACAATACTTAAAAGAAAATTTGATGCACTTATATTAAATAGGCATTTATAGTAAACAGAAACATAGTAGAAAACGGGGAAAGTTTGAAGTCAATTATTTCAGTTTCCACCTTAAGAAGAATAAAAGAAGAACATTTTAAAAAGAAGACAAAGAGAGCGATCAACGTAAAAACGAAACAAATAGAGAAAAATAAAGAGAAAAGTTAATGCAATATTATTCTTTGAAAGGATAAATAAAATTGATAAACCAGATAGTCAAATAAATCAGGGAAAAAGTGCAGAGACACAGTACAAATTTCAAGTACATTGAAAAGATAAAAAGGAGATATGAATAACTTTAAGTCAGTAACTTCAAAAACTTAGATGAAGTGATCAAATTCATTAAAAGCCATGAACTATCAAAGGTCACTTATCTTAATCTGCTCCAACCGACTGTAACAAAATACCTCAAACTGGGTAATTTATAAGAACAAAAATTTATTTCCCATGTGTTGTGGAGACTGGTAAGTGCAACATCAAGGTATTGCACTTTCAATGTTTGGTGAGGGCTCACTTTCTGCTTCCAATATAGTGTCTTATTGCTCTGTCCTCAGATGATAGAAGGTGGAAAGGAAAGGACCAAACTACTTCCCGAGGCCTTTTTTATGCAGGCATTAATAACATGCATGTGGGCTACAACTTCATGACCCAATCACCTTCGAAAAGCTCCACCTCTTAATATTATTATATTGGCAATTAGATTCCAACATGAGCTTTGAAGGACACATTCAGATTATAGAATTCCTGGCCCCCCAAATGTATGTCTTTCTCACCTAAAAAATACATTTATTTTCTCCTAGTAGCCCCAAAAGTCTTAACTTGTTCCATCACCGACTCAAAAGTCTAAAGTCCAGAGTCTCATCTAAATTCAACCTGAGACAGACTGTTCTAGAGTTGTGAAGCTGTGAAATCAAATTATGTGCTTTCAAGATACAATTATAGGACAGGCATAGAATAGACATTCTCAGTTCAAAAGAGAGCAATAGTAAAGAAGAATGAGATAACATGTTCTAATTAAACCCAAAATTCACCATGATAAATATAAAATCTTAAGTTTCCAGAACAACCTTCTTTGACTCCATTTCATACCTTCTGGACACACTGGAGTGGGGGCAGGGCTCCCAAGCCACTGGGTAGTTCTGTTCCCACGACATTGGTAGGTGCAGCCCATGCAGAAGCACTCGTGGGTTGGAGGTTTACGTTCAAGGCTCTTTTAGGCTGGTGTTGCATGCTGGTTGCCCTTAGAAGTCTAAGATCTTGGAGGCAGCTCTTCCCCTAAGACTTCACTAAGCATTGTCCTAATGGGGACACACTGCAGTGACCCTGCTTCATCAGCATCAGTAGGCATTGCCCTAGTGGGGGCGATATGTGGTGGCCATGTCACGCTGGTGGGTCTCTGGGCACAGAGGCTGTCTGAGGCATTCTTTGGAACTGAGGTGGAGATAGTCTTGTCCTATAACTCTTACACTCTGTCTGCCTGCACAGTTGGCACCACATGGATACTACCAAGGCTTACCACTTGTGAATTCCAGAGGGTTGGTCTGGGCCCAGCTTGAGCCAAAGTTGAGACACCCAAGGAACACTGCACCTAAATGTAGTGATTAGAAAATTGAGGAGGCCTCATATAGCAAGCACCAATGTCCCACAAGCACTATCAACCCCTTCCTTAAAACTCTTCTGTCCTCAAGCTCTGGCACTCTGTGCTGGTGATAGGTGGGAGCAACCTCAAAACTTTCTGAAATACCTTCCAGGTCATTCTTCCATTATTTTAATGAATAGTATTTAATGGTCTTATGACTCTGTGAATTTCTGTATCAAATGTTTGCTAGACCACACCATTGGTATTCTCTTCTGATCATGCTTTTTTATTCTTTATATGACCAGACTAATAATGTTCTAAAGCTTAATTTTTATTTATTCATATATTTATCTTATTTATTTGTTTATTTATCTTGTTTATCTATCTATCATCTATCTATCTATCTATCTATCTATCTATCTATCTATCTATCTATCTATCTATCTATTTTGAGTTGAAGTCTCACTCTATTGCCCAGACTGGAGTGCAGTGGCACAATCACAGCCACTGCAGCCATAACCGTTAGATTTAGATGATCCTTCTGCCTCAGTCTTCCAAGTTACTGAGACTATGAGTATACACCACCAAACCCAACTAATTTTTTGATTTTTATTGTGGAGACGAGATTTCGCCAAGTTACCTATGCTGGTCTTGTACTCCTCCCAAAGTGCTAGGATAACAAGCATGAGCCACTACACTCAGCCAAATCTTTAGATTATTTTCCTTTTCATTATAGATTGTATCTTTAATTTGTTTCTCTCTCTCAATTTTACTATAAGCAGTTGAGAGAAGCCATGTAGCACTCTGAGTACTTGGCTTAGAGATTTTCTGTCACCAAATGTATTTTTTCATTGCTCTTGAAGTTCTGCCTTGCAAAGGGCACTCTAGGCCCAGTTGACTACATGGGTGAATTCTACAAAAGAATTAAGGAAGATATAATTTCAATTCTAGAAAAACCTTTTCTAGTTTAGGGAAAAGGAGTTACTACTTCTTCATTAGTTTTATGTGGTCAGTTTTACCCTGAAATCAAAGCAAAACAATGATATTATACAGAAGATATTTATAAAATCTTTGCAAGTTTAGTCTAACAATATATTTTTTAAATGGCACATTTCACCCAACAGGTTTTAATACAGAAATGCCTGTTAGAATTTACTTTTCAAAATCAATCAGTTTAATTCACAATATTAACAAACTGAAAAACAAACTAAAAATATGTCCAGCCAGGCTCTGTGACTCAGCCTGTAATCCCACGCTTTGGGAGGCTGAGGTGAGCGGATTGCCTGAGCCCGCGGGTTTGAGACCCGACTGGGCAACTTGGTGAGACCTCATTTTTACAATAAAAAAAAAAAAAAAAATAGCCAGGCGTGGTAGCGCGCGCTTGTAGTTCCAGTTATTTGGAAGGCTGATGCGGAAGGATCACCGGAGCCCAGCAGGTTGAGGCTGCGGTGGCCGGGAACGTGCCAGTACACTCCAGTCTGGGCGACAAAGTGAGACTCCAATGCAAAAAACTAAAACTGAAAATAAAAATAAAAATATGTTCAACTCAAAAGATTCAGAGAAAACCTTTTGACATTTCGTGGCCATTCTTGATTGTTTAAAAACTCAGCAAACTAAGATAAGAAAGAAATTTCCTCAATCTGTCAAAGGGCACCTATAAAAAACCTACTGAGGAGGACAATTTTTGACTTTGGAATAGGAAAGTACTTAATAGAGATATCTCCCAAATGTATTATTCACTAAAAAATGGTAAGGCAGTTTTCAAAAAATTAAGTTGAAATAAAACTTTTTGGATCTAATAAGTCACTCTTTAGAGAATAAGACAAGACACTAGAGAAAATATTTTCAAAGCATGTGTTTGATAAGACATATATAAATTACTATCAATTATCCATAATATGGGGAAAAAGTCAATTTTAAAAATGTGCAATTTTTATTACTTTGTCAAAGACGATAGAAGGGTGGCAAAAAAAAAAACAGAGCACATGAAAATGTTCTACATCAGTAGTCATTACAGAAATAAAAATGTAGAAAAATTGTAGAGAACTAATTATGTAAATTATTAGAAAAGATGTGAGGAATTTGCTTATACTGAGAATAGAAAACCAAAATGACATCCATTTTGGCAACCAACTTGGCCATTTATTAAACAACTAAATATATACGTACCATAAGCAGCAGCTATTAGCCGAGCTCGGTGACTCAGCCTGTAATCCCGCGCCTTGGAAGGTGAGTGGATTGCCTGAGCCTGCGGGTTCGAGACCCGCCTGGGCAACTTGGTGAGACCTCATCTCTACAATAATGAAAAATCAGCCGGGCGTGGTAGTGCATGCCTGTAGTTCCGGCTACTCGGAAGGCTGAGGCAGAAGGATCGCTGGAGCCCAGCAGGTCGAGGCTGCGGTGGCCGGGAGGGGCCGCTGCACTCCAGTCTGGGTGAA
>NW_007251860.1:27980-30335 GCF_000164805.1 Carlito syrichta
CAAAAAAAAAAAAAAAAAAAAAAAAAAAAGAAGCAGCTATTGGTGCGTTGATTTAGCCAAGAAAATAAAGCACATGTTATGATAAAACTTTTTATTTGAAAGCTTCATATAGCCACAAGTGATTTTTTCTTATTTTTTCTTATAAATTATGAATCTCCAATATTCTTCAACTAATAAATAGATTAACAAATGATGACATACTCATATCATAAAATGCTACTAAACTACAAAAAGAAACAACTACATCAAGGATGAGTTTCAAGGTGCTATTTTGAGTTGAAAACCAGACAATATTAAATTCTAGAAAACGCAAAACAGTCCTTGAAATAAAACATACAAATGTTTGTTGACAAGAGGAAGTGCCACTGATAAACTATTGCATGTGGTAGATACATTCATTATTTTGATTGTTTTGTTAGTTTTATGGATTTATAGACAAAGATGGCCAAATTGTATACTTTTCTTATACAGAGTACATTAATTATGCCTTTAAAATTATGATGAAATATACTTTACATATATTGTATGAAGTGTGGCAGTTTTGTTTTTTTAATTACCTTTTTTGGACTTTCTTTTCTTCAACAAAAGTTGTCTATTTCCATTTTCCTTGGATCCAGACAGGCTCATAACTACTGCAAAAAAGCAATATTTTGTGACATCCCCAGATCAGTCAAAAAATCCAACATTCACCTGGTTGGAATACGTCATTGTTTTTTAAATGCTCACATTTGGAAGCCAGTTTCAGGTCTGTGGAAAGTCCAAGGAAGAGAGAGTGGCTACAGGAAGATCTACAACCCACGCTGGGATAAGTCTTCAAGTCTTCCCAGACCTGCCATTATGTGCGTGAAGGAGTGTCCAAATGGTTCCAACCCCAGGAGCCATTCAAGTCTCCTTAGCGTAAATGCCAGATACTGGGGTGTAGAGACAAGCTATCCCTGCACTCTTTTTTTAACTCTTGATTCACAAACTGTGAACTTAGGGATGGTGATTCCTTTGCAGCACTGACTTTGTATCTCCAAGCCAGAGACAGGAAGAGAATGAGAAGTTATGATCATCACTGGAAGGACACTTGAACAGCAGCAGTCTTGAGTGGAATAGGTTTAAGATTACCAATTGGGAAGTAAGAAGTAGACTTCTATTTTGATTTTTTCCATCGTATTCACTTTTAGCTTCTACATTTGTACATGTACTTTGATTTGCAAAATGGAGTCACAGACTAGTACGCACAGATAATTTTATGTGTACACACATACACACACACACACACACACACACACACACACCTTTTGAGAATGTGAACTTTCTTACACTATCAGTTATCCAATTATCCATAGAAAGATTGGGAAAAGCCCAGAGTTTATCAGGATAATGAGATGGTGAAATGTATATTTTTATATTTTAGAAGGCAAAGGCTAAGAATTTTACCTCTTCTCTGGTAATAAATAAGTTTAGCCTGAGCCTTGCTTTCTAATTTAATTGAAGTCAGTATGGAGTTAGAAATAAGCAAGTATTAGAATTCAATATCTCTGCATTTGGATTTGACTTGTGTTATTTTATTGCCAGATGAGCAATTTTCTCATAAAACCTGTAAGCTTTAACTCTCTATCTCAAAGAAGTGGAATAAACTATACTTAGCACATGGAAGAGTGATGAATATTAAAAATGACTATGCTTACAAATTGCTTAGTGTAGTTATACAGTAAAAGAATGAACACAATCTTATATAGGTCTTATGTGAGAAGCCCTTATATTAAGGCTGGTACTTGTTGGTTGCCAAAAGGATTATTTAAACTGAATATCTTTATAAATAATACATGCATACCCCAAAATTTTATGTATACACTTAATCACCAATTATATGATGTAAATCCAAAGACATTTAGATTTTCTTTCTTTTCTTGTCACTGGGTTGTATTTTAGTTTATATTCTTGCAAAAACTACACCTATAATGCATCTATAGATTTAAGTTTGATTCCTCCATGCTTACATTTTTTTGTTAAAAGTAATTTAAAGCCGGGCTCGGTGGCTCAGCCTGTAATCCCGCGCCTTTGGGAGGCTGAGGTGAGTGGATTGCCTGAGCCCGCGGGTTCGAGACCCGCCCGGGCAGCGAGACCTTATCTCTACAATAAATCAAAAAATCAGCCGGGAGTGGTAGCATATGCCTGCAATTCCGGCTACTTGGAAGGCTGAGGCGGAAGGATCGCCGGAGCCCAGCAGGTTGAGGCTGCGGTGGCCGGGAGTGGCCACTGCACTCCAGTCTGGGCGACAGAGTGAGACTCCAACTCAAAAAAAAAAAAGATAATCGTCTAGTGGATTAATTTGACCCTGAGTTCCCTTGTATTTTTTTTTTTTTT
>NW_007251860.1:30360-35486 GCF_000164805.1 Carlito syrichta
AAAAAAAATGCATTTTACACCAGCATTTAAAAATTAGATAATAGGAAATAAAACCAGATGATTACAATAACAGCAACAATTGGCATAAATGTACTTGAGGATAAATATTGATCAATACTGGTGAGTTTACATCTCAAAGTTTACAGCAGATGTGTGACTATATGGAAGATTAGTTGGTAGAAACTCTGAGAGATCAGCACTCCACAGTCTTCTTTTTTTCAAAAGTTTTAGGAGCACAAATGTTTTTTGGTTACGTGGATGCATTGTACAATGGTATAGAAGTCTGGGCTTTAGATATACCCACCACCCTCTCAAGTGTACACTGCCCCGATAGGTGATTTTTCAGCTCTTTCTCTCTTTCCATTCTCCCCTTTCTGAGTCTCCAGCATCCATTATATCATTCTGTATGCCTTTGCAGACCCTTAACCTAGTTCTCACTTATAAGTGAGAACGTGATATCTGGATTTTCCTTTTTACATTAATTCACTTAGGCGAATGGTCTCCAATTCCATCTAAGATGCTGCAAAAGAAATTATTTAGTTCTTTTTTTATGATTGAAGAATATTCCATTGTGTGTGTGTGTGTGTGTGTGTGTGTGTGTATTAATTCTCTCTCTCAAAAATTTTCATTATCCATTGATCAGTTAATAGACATTTATGTTGATTCCACATCTTTGCAGTTGTAAATTGTACTGTGATTAAACATGTCTGTTCTGTATAATGAATCTTCTTTCATTTTGAGTAAATACCAAATATTGGAATTATGAGAGCAGTGGTAGATGTATTTTTGATTATTTAAGTAATCTTCATTCCAGTTTCCATAGATGTATTAACTTATAGTCCCTCCAACAATATTGTTCCCTTTTAACCTCATCCATACCAAAGTCCATAGTTTTTTTTTAAATTTTTAAATAATGACTATTTTGACATGTGTAAGGTGGTATCTCATTGCAGTTTTTATTTGCCGTTTCCTGATGACTAGTGACGTTGAAGCATTTTTATGTGTTTCTGTCCATTTGCATACCTTCCTTTGAGACATTTATGTTCATTTCGTTTCTCCACTTTTTAATGGGGTTGCTTCTTTCAGAAGTTTTCCCAGGAAAACGAACAGGATTTGTTATTGACTACTTAGTCATGAGATTTTCTAAAGTATTACTATTGATATTAACATATTAATAGATGGTCAAATGTCCTCTAAAAGTCTTTCTAGTAACATTTTATATACCTATTCAAACAAAAGTCAATTTATTATTGATGAATGCATTCCAATATCACTGTTTTATAGTAAATTGTTATGATGCTATACATTAATGTCACTTTTTATTATAAAATAATAAAATACTGCTAATGTTTAATTGAACAGAATCAGTGATAAAACTAAGGTAGGCAATGAATAATCGCATTTAATAAATTGCTTTGATTCAGTAGTTCATGATTTCTAAACCTTTTTAGTTTCAAGGATTTGACAATATAAAATGCATGTTCAACTTCCATAAAGAGGTATTTTTCTCTGAATGAGATAATAAATCATTTTTCTGTTTCTGGTAATAGTCTTCATTTTTGCTTATAAATTATGAACTAATGGAGTAAAATTTATTGAAAAATGGTCCATCGTTTGCAGTTTGGCAATCTTATTCTCTATGAAACAATTTGAATTGAAATGAACACTCCTCAAATATGTCTACTCTACAAAATAGGGGGATTATCCAAATATAGAAACAGTTTACCTCCCTAAATGAAAGAGATAATTATGGTACTAGTTGAAAAACACAATAAAATAGTCTAAATTGTTTATTTCCCCTGCAATAAACACATTTCTAATGTAATGCAGTGTGTGTGTGTGTTTGTGTATGTGTGTGTATAAAAAAGAGTGAGAGTGAGAGAGAGAGAGAGAGAGAGAGAGAGAGAGAGAGAGAGAGAAAGGATAGATTAGAGTGGTACATGCAAAGTGGGATCTTGAAAGCTGACACATTTTTTGCTCAAAAAGGACACAAGTTTAAAAATCCAGTTTAATCTTCTCTAGTTTTAATTTTGGGTTGTTTTTGGTTTTTTGTCCTTGACAGTCACAAAGAAAATAAGCAGGGGACTGAGGGGGTGGGGGAGGGACGACTGTCTTTTTAACAAGATTACTGCATAAAATGAACAGCTTAGCACAATTTCCTGGAAGTGACTTTGACTCAAGTCATCTACACCCCATCATAACTTAGTTTTACCCAAACTTTCTAGATGTTTCAGGTCACAGTAATCATTGTCTAGTCTTATAACATGTCCCTATTCTTAGAATTCTATGAATTTACTTGAGAATGTAGTTTACCAATTTTAGATTCTCCTAGAATCTACTATGCATATAATTTTAAAAATTGTACTAACACAAGCACTCATTATAATACCAACGTGATTTTTTAAAAAAGTTTTTAGAATGTAGCATTGTTGTTGGGTGCAGTGACTCACACCTGTAATCCCAGCCCTTTGGGAGGCTGAGGTAGGAGTGTTCCCTGAGCCAAGGAGTTCAAGACCAATCTACACAACATAGTGAAACTTTATAACTACAAAAAAATTTTAAAATGAGCCAGGTGTGGTGGTGCGTGACTATAATCCCAGATACCAGAAAGGCTGAGATAGAAGATCACCTGAGCCCAGAAGATGGAATGGTGCCACTGAACTCTAGCATGGGCAACAGAGTGAAACTCTGATTTAAATAAATAAACAAACAAACAAACAAATAAAAAAGCATTGTAACAAGCTCTGATAGCACTAAATATTATCTATTCAAACTTCACAATAAAATCAAGGACTGTTCATTATTTTGCAGATAGGACATTCTGTCTCAGAGTAGTTAAAAAGTCTGAGTATAAGTATATACTTTAAAATATTAGTCTATATTTAATCAATGGATCAACTAAGTTAATATTCCTCATTGTGATCCAGTATTCTAAGTCTTTTATTATTAATAATAATTATTATAACTTCTGTATATCCTCATTAAATATATATACTCTCAGAAACTGTGACTTGAAGTGAAACGTATAAGACCATTTTTTTTCCTCAACGTTATAATACAAAGACGTTTAACAAAATAATGTTATTCTAAGACCTGATGTACTTTATTTAGCTTAAAGTCGCAGTTTTCAAGAATCTTTTGACAATATTAAGTGAGAACTTACTGTGTATGTTTATATATATATATGTGTGTGTGTGTGTGTATATACAGAATATATATTAGTATATGTGCATACATATAGATATGTATGTATAAAGTTATACAGCCTTTCTTCTTTTTCAGAACATTGGGGAAAATCAATATAATCATGGTTGTATATAGTCATACATTAGTATGTTGATAAATTAAATTTATTTTTGTAAAGAACTTGCAATGAAGTACTAAGTATGCATGTTGGTAAACAAATATCTACCCTGATCAGGTTATAATCTCTATAGTATGATATATTTTAATTTCTAACTGAAAATGAGTTGTGTATTCCAATAGAGAACAAGAAGCTTTATGCACACCCTGTCCTTTTCATCTGCTAGTACAAGCTCTGCAGTGAGATAACATTTGTTTCTTTACCTTCCAGTTGTGAAGAGTTTTTTGTGTGTTTTTAATGGTGTAACAACCTTATATTTTTTCTGTGTAACTCAAATTCTGCTTTTGATATTTTTATCTTGTGTAATTGTCATGAGGGTTTGCCTTTTTTGGTTATTATATCTGCAGTGCTTATTATAATGCTTGCAGCATAACAGATACTCAAAGTTGTTGATAGTCTGACTGACTCTGCCCTCCTTTGGTTATAATTTTTCTATATATTACAATTATGCATATTATAGAATAATAATATATTGTAATATATTGTACAAGATACATAACATAATATATAATAAACATATAATTTTTCTATGTATAATAATTTGTATATAACATATATAATATATAACTTTTCTATACATAATAACTATATATGATATAATATATAATTTTTCTATATATGTGTGTGCACACAGGTATTTATGAGTGTGTGTGTATACACATATACTTATTTTTTAAAGTTGAAATGAGGATAAATAAGCCCAAGGATTTTAACTTATAGTATATTGCATCTTCCGTAAATGTATAATATATTATTATATAATATAATATATAAACGTTCTATGTATAATTTATACATATAATTATATATATATAATGTATGATATGATATGTAATACTGGCAGAGCCAGTAACTTAATTAGTCTAGTTAACACATTTCATTGCTTTATGGCCATAGATGTCCTATGCTTCATCATTTTATTTTCAATTACATTTAACTCATGACAAAACTAAAAATAAGGGTAATTTTGAAGTTCATTCTTTGTTTGTGACTTGATCACATATACACACAATAGAATAAATACATTTGTCTATCTATCTGTATATCTGTTTCATAAATTAGTGTTTATTTGTTAGACCATATTTTTGGGTGTATAAAAGTTATAAATAAAAATACAAAACCCTCTTTTGAGCTTACATTTTGCAAACAATCTGGGCAATAAAAAAGCTCAAAATATTATAGAATGCAAAAAATACCTTAAAAAGATAGAAAATGTTTTTTGAAAAAGAATATTGATTGTTATGTTTTTAGTAGCTACTTTGATAAATGGTCATTCTCAGAAAGTGAAATTTGAACAGATATATAAAAATAGAGTCACCAATGAGAAGGTGGAAAACATCAAATTATAGAAAATATTAATATTTGAGGTATAATTAAACCATAATACTGTAGAAAAATCTTAGAAAACTACTTTGTCCAGTATGTATCAGAAAGTGGCAGTGTAGTAAGAAATTATGTTCAGTAAGTGGATATTTGAAAATACACTCAAAATTATTTAGAAATCAGAGAAATGTAAATTCAAAACAAATAAAATATTTATTTATCACCATTAAATGCCACTACTTGTGACCACCATTCAACTTTCTGTGGTTTTGAATTGGCTTTTGTATCTGGCTTGTTTCACATAGCATAACGTCCTCCATCTGCACCCATGTTTTCACAAATGGCAGGATATTCTTTTTTTTGTTGTTTTTTTTGAGTTGGAGTCTCACTCTGTCGCCCAGACTGGAGTGCAGTGGCCGCTCCCGGCCACCGCAGCCTC
>NW_007251860.1:35597-46710 GCF_000164805.1 Carlito syrichta
TCACTCACCTCAGCCTCCCAAAGGCGCAGGATTACAGGCTGAGCCACGGAGCCCGGCAAGGGATATTCTTTTTTTTAAGATTGACTAGTATGTGTACACACACACACACACACACACACACACACACACACACACACACACACACACACATTCATTCACTGATAGACATTTATGTTGTTCCCATACTTTGGCTATTGTGAATAATCCTGAAATTAATATGGGAGTGCTGATACTTCTTCACAATACTGATTTCATTTCCCTTGGATATATACTGCAAAGGGGGATTTTTTTATTCTAACGTGGTTCTGGATTTAACTTTTTGAGCTTCCATACTGGTTTTTATAATGGCTGTACCAATTTACATTTCCAACAGCAGTATATATGTATTCTTTTTTCTCTATATGCTCACCAATTCTTGTATCTTTTGTATCCTTAATAACTGCCATTTTAACAGGTGTATGGTAATATGTCATTGTGATTTTCATTTAGAATTATCTGATGATTAGTAATTTTGAATTCCTTTTCATGTAATTAATGACATCTGTATTTCTTTGATAAATGTCTATTCATGTCCCTTGTTCATTTGTTAATCAAGTTGTTTGTTTGCTATTGAGTTGAACAGGCTATTAACCTCTTATCAGATACGTGGTTTGCAAATATTTTCTCCTGTTAGGTAGGTTGCCTTTTCACTCTTATTTCCTTTGTTGTTCAAAAGTTGTTTTAGTTTGATGTAATCTCACTCGTAAAACTTTTCTCTTGTTGTCTATGGTTTAGGTGATATGTCTAAAAAATTATTGCCAAGGCCAGTATCACAAAGATTCCCCCCTAAGTTTTCTTCTAGTTGTTTAATGGTTTCAGGTATTATGTTTAAGTCTTTAATCCATTTAGAATTATTTTTGTGTATAGTGTGAGATAAGGGTCTAATTATATTTTTCTGTATCTGAATATTTAGTTTTCCAAGTACCATTTGTTGAAAAAACTATTATTTTTTCATTGTGTCTTTTTTACACCTTCTGGTAAGAGGATAGATCTTGAATGTTTCTAACACATACATATTCAAACACTAAGTAACTATGTGAGTTAATAGATATGTTAAGTAGCTTGATTGCAGTAAATTTTTCATAATTTGTATATATGTCAAGTCATCAAGTTGTGCTTGACATATATCATACTCATATATATAATTTTAAATTATCAATGATGTCTCAATAAAGTTAGAAAAAGTTAAAAATAAGACAATTCAACAGAAACAGTCACAGGAAATATGGTCAGATATTTCGAAGAAAAGACCTAAGTTCTGTCAAATCTCCTTACCATGGGAAAATATTCCCGATTTCAGTTATAATATATATATACAGTAATACAATACTATTTTCCACCTATTATATTGACAACAATTCTGTTTTGAAGTTTCAAAACTACTTGGCAATATTAAATACATGGGTGACCTTCAACCTAACCTAATCATCGGATAATATTTCAAATGTAGGGAAATATTGACTCAGTAACTCTACTTACAAAATTTTTAAATATGAAAATACTCACACAGGAATTAAATGCTATATATATAAAATTATGTTTATGGCATTGTTTCCAAAATCTGAGAAAAACCCCAATGTCTATTAGTAGATTAATAGTAAAAGTATTATATTATTTATTTATAGACAAAACATGCATTTATAGTGTGCAATTAAATATAATATACTTCTCTAAAAATCAATAAGAACAGGGATTATCATATTAGGAAATGAAATGAAACTCTCAAATAGATCTAGGAAGGGAAATTATATGATTCATATTCATAAATAACAGCCTTTCAACAAAATACAAATTCTCTTCCAAATTAAAATATATCTAGAAATGACCAAGTGCAGTGGCTTATGCCTCTAATGCCAGCACTTTGGGAAGCTGGGACAAGAGGATTGTTTGAGCCCAGGAGTTTGAGACTAGCCTGCGCAACATAGCATGACTTACTCTCTAAAAAATATTTTAAAATTAGCTTGGCATGGTGGCATGCACATGTAGTCCCTGCTATTAGGGAGGCTGAAGTAGAAGGATCACCTGAGCTCAGGAGGTTGAGATTGTGTTGAGCCATGATCATGCTCTACACTCCAATCTGGGTGACAGAGTGAGATTCCAAGCCCAAAAAATAAAATAAAAAATACATATGGATAACCATTGGAATAAAGATTAAATACACAATGCATTCCAAAGATAAAAATAATTCAATATAAACAACAAAAAAACACAGAAAACGTGTATTTTTAAATAACAAGAGAGTCAGTAAAATCTTTCAAACTTTAACTTATAATAATAAAAAGATGAATTATTTAAACTACATTTAAAGACAAGAGAAACAGTTTCATATTTAAAAATGGGAAATAAAAACCCACAGAAAAATTACAAAGTAAATAAATATCTGGGATATGTAATGTGTAGCAAAACAAGAACAAATCACAAAACATAAAGAATTATCAAATTAAGAAGGAAAAATGAAAAAGAAAACAAAACAAAAAACCCTGAGCATAATAATCGAACAAGTTTATGGAGAAAGAGTACTATTAACAAGCAAGCTAAAAATATTCACCTGTAATCAAAATAAAAGGATGCTAAATTTTAGTGCGACACACTACCAAATGGATTAAAATTAATAATAAATAAAAATCAAACTCCAACACTGAAATCAAACTGAAACAAACAAATCGAATTGTATACTAAAATTAGTAGAGTAAATTATACCAAAATTAATGTACATATTTTATTAATTTGATATTTAAAATAAAGTTTGTTCACCAAAACTCAATAAGATAAAATGTAATCCACAATCCAAGAAATAATATTAAATACATGAATGACCTCCAACCTAACCTAATCATCAGAAAAACATTATATAAAAGAGTGCCTCTGAATAAGAAGCAAATATATGGAGAAAAAAATTAAGTTACTCAAGAAAAAATCATAAAAAGATTTTACAGTCACTACGAAGTGAACCGAGAAAAACCACATAATTAATTCCTAAAAAATTAAGTATTTATTTTTACATGTTTAAACTTGTTTCTTTTTGTTCTTTAATGTATTATAAAGATCTGGGGTACAAGTTAGGGTTAGGTACAGAAGTAATGAATGTGCAGGTGAAGTTTGGGCCTCCAGCTGATCCCAGATCCCCTTTGTTGTTACATGCCCCATGCCCTCTTCCCTCCCCTGGCAGTGTCCCCTGACTGCCATCTCTCCTTTGTGCTATTGTGATTAATATCCAGGTCGCACTTATGAGTAAGAACATGGGGCATTCAGTTGTTTCTGTGATCGATCGCTCAGAATGATTGCCTCCAGTTATCTTTAAAGTACTCTCTGTTTGATGCAATCCTTCTACTGAGACATCTTTCAGCTGCTCAAAACAGGTTTTGAACTGTTTTTGATGTTTTGGACATTTTGATGCCTTTCAGTGCTTCTGTGGTTCTTTGTTGACCTCTTCTGCATAGGCAAATGTTTCCTTTCTAGCACTTTTTTTTATCCAGAGAAACAAAAAAAAAAAGCTCCTCAGAACGAGATTAGGTGGGACATGGAGGTCATGCCGTTTTGGGTCAAAAACAGCTGAACACTCAGCACTGTGTGGGCAGGTGCGTTGTCATGGTGGAGGAATCAGTCACCTTTTTGCCAAATTCAAGGAATTCTTCCACAAATCATTTCTTTTCTTTTCTTTTTTTTTTTTTTGAGTTGGAGTCTCACTCTGTCGCCCAGACTGGAGTGCAGGAGCCGCTCCCGGCCACCGCAGCCTCGACCTGCTGGGCTCCGGCGATCCTTCAGACTCAGCCTTCCAAGTAGCTGGAACTACAGGCGCGCGCTACCACGCCCGGCTAATGTTTTGATTTATTGTAGAGATGAGGTCTTGCTGCCCAGGCGGGTCTCGAACCTACGGGCTCAGGCAATTCATTCACCTCAGCCTTCCAAAGGCGCAGGATTACAGAGTGAGCCACCGAGCCCGGCTCACAAATCATTTCTTATAACAACACTAGCTGGTTTACTGATGTTGATAGGTTCCTAGAACACTTACCTAGATGGGGAAGGCTGTGAAACGAGGGTTCCAACCTCTAAAAATTAACTCTGTTTTTCTTTTTTTTTTTTTTTTTTTTTGGTCTCCTGTTTTATACTAGCAAAAAACTAAAGTTTTAATATATATGAAATTACCAGCATGAAACCTCATATAATGGTGGTGGGTCTATCAAGTAGTAAAAATAGTTGAGAAAAAATTGAAATAAGTTAGTTCTTGAGTTTATATACATTTGTCCATACATTACAGAATGACTTAAATAAAAACACAAGAGTTGCAGAAATGTAGTGTCTATAGGTGGGAACATGAATATTGGAGTCTCATATATTATAATACCAGACATCATATATCAAAATAAACTAAACAGATTTACATGTATCAATATAAAAGCATTTTAAATGTAATATTGGATTTAAAAGAAAGGCATTGAACGTTGCAGTCAGTGTAATGCACTTATATAAATTATTTAATGAACACATAAAATCTATTTATAGGTATGCTACTATAGTAACTCTTTAAAACTAGGAGAAGCAAAAATAGCAACAAACTTTTGGTGAGGTAAGTTGAGCAAGTAGTGAATGGTGCCTGATGGAAATATAATGAGGCTGCAACTCTATCTACAATATTTAATTTGTTTATCTAAAAGGATCTTAAGAAAAATGGTAGCATTGATATTTTAATATACAGTTTGTGTGCACATGTATGCTTGGTGTATTACTTTATGCTGTTTTAAAAGTTGTAAAAACCGTAAAAATTACTCTCTGAAGCTTCATCCACATTTCTGAAAAAACAAGGTCTCACAATGCTTTATGGAGATGTCTTTATAAAGTACCCACTAAACCTAAATAGTGAATTTCTAGTTAATTATTAAAAGCGAAAGAAGCTGACAAATGAAATGAATTTTAAATATTTTATGGTACCATGCAATTTTGTTACCTTGTGATTTTGTTATCTTTGATGAGTTGTGAAAGCTGTTTCTTGTACTGATATCAAATATTTAGTTATTTCTAAATGATGGTATTCCAGACCTGTAATTATTTTTATCTTCTTTAAATATTTTTGACTTAGATTATACTTGTGAAAATTAGTGAAAAATCTCTATTATAAATTTTTACAAGAAACTACATTATTTGGCTTTTTGTTTATTCCATTTCATGACTTCAATATCTTCACTTGATTGTGTTTTGTAAAAATGTATTAATTTTAATTATATATTTAATATATACTGAATGACATTTTAGTATACACAGTGATATTGCACCTGTAGTCAAGCAAATTGACAATAGTTGACAAAACCACTGTTAAGGAAATTTCCTTCTATGTTAACTTCTAGAAATTTTACAATTTCGAATTTTATGTTTAGGTCTTCAATTCCATTTTGAGTTGACCTTTGCAGATGGCATAAGGATCCATCATTTTACATAGTTAACAAAAGTTCTTATAAATGTTAGGAATTTCCACGTCAAGTACAATATTATTATTTTTGCTATTATTATTATTATTATTTTGAGTTGGAGTCTCACTCTTGTCGCTCAGGCTGGAGTGCAGTGGCATGCTCACGGCTGGGGTCATGTGATCCTTCCACCTCAACCTTCCAAGTAACTGGAACTACAGACACACGCCACCACGCCCGGCTAGTTTTTGTGACATAGTGTAGAGATGAAGTCTCACTAAGTTACCCAGGTTGGTTTTGAACCCCTAGGCTCAGGCAATCCTCTCGCCTAGGCCTACTAAAGTGCTAAGATTACCAATATTATTAACTATAGTCCTCATGCTGTAAATTAGATTTAAGAATTACTCATTCTATATAATTACAACTTTGTATTCTTTGTCTTGTATCTCACCATTTTCTCCTCTCCTCATAGTAACCACAACTCCATTCTCTGTTTCTATGTATTTGACTTTTTATTTAGTTTCCACATATAAATGAGAACATGCAGCATTTTTCTCCCAGTTTTTGGCTTACTTAGCACAATGAAATCTAAGTTCACTCATGTTGTGGCAAATGTTAGGTTCTCAGAGTTTTTTAGACTGAATTATATTATATTGTGCATATGCACCACATTTCCCCCTACTATTCATCCATCAATGAATGCTTAGTTTGCTTTTGTATCTTCGCACTTGTGTGTAATGCAGAAATGATTATGAGAGTGTAGCTATCTCTAGGCATTAACACAGAAGAGGGTTTGCTGAATCATATGGTAGTTCTGTGTGTAATTTTTTTGAGGAAACTCCACATCATTTTCATAATAGTTGTAATAATTTACATTTCTACCAACAGTGTACAAGGGTTCCATTTTCTCTTCACCCGTATCAACACTTGTTAGTTCTTGTCTTTTTGGTAATAGCTATTCCAAAAGGTGTGGGATGTTAGATTATTTGGTTTTGATTAGTATTTCCTCAGTGATTATTGATGTTCAGTATATTTTCATATACTTGTTAACTATTGTTTAACTTCCTTCAGGAAACGTCTATTCCGGTATTTTGCCCATTTAAAATTAGATTATCATTATTTATTTATTGCTATAGAGTTGCATGGGTTCCTTAAATATTTTGGATATTCACCCCTTAACATATATATTATTAACACATATTTCTTCCATTACTTAAGTTGTCTTTTGACTCTGTTGGTTGTACAGAGTTGCTTTTTTTGTTGTTGCTGTTTTGTGGGGTTTTTTTAGCTGGATGTAGTGCCATTTATTTATTTTTGCTTCTGTTGCCTGAGCTTTCGGTATCACATTTAAAAAAGAAATAGTAGGCAAAACCACTGTTAAGGAAATTTTCTCTTATGTTAACTTCTATAAATTTTACAGTTTTGGGTTTTATGCTTAGGTCTTCAATTCATTTTGAGTTGACTTTTGCACATAGCATAAGGATCCAAATTCATTTTTATGCGTGTGGATATCCAGTTTTTCTAACACCAAATTTTGAAGAAATTATCCTGTCCTTATTTTGTCTTCTTGGTGTCCTTGTGAAAAATTAGTTGATTAAATGTGCAAGGGTTTATTTCTAGTCTCTATTCTGCTCTATTGGTCTATGTGTCTGTTTTTATGCGCGTATTATACTGTTTTGGTTACTCTAACTTTGTAATATAATTTGCAATTAGGATGTGTAATGCCTTCAACTTTTTCTCTGTCTCAAGGCAACTTTGGCTATTTGAAAGCTTTTTTTAATTCCATATACATTTTATTTCACTGAAGAAGGCAATAGGAAATTTGACAGAACTTCCATTGAATGTATATATTGGTATGGGTAGTATGAACGTTTTGACTATATTATATCTTTTAATTCATGAAAATAGGCTATATTTATTTGTCTTCAATTTCTTTTATTAGTGTTTTGTTTGTTTCTTCGTTCATTTGTTTTAGTTTACAGACATTCTACTCCTTAGTTAAATTTATTTTTAAGAATTTACAGAAATGCAATTGTTTACATTATTGATGCAACAAGGAATGCAACTGCTTTTTATATGATGATTTTGTATTCTGCAATTTTTCTGAATTCACTTATTAATTATAAAGTCGGATTCTTTTAGATTCTTTAGGATTTTTTATATACAAATCATGTCATTTGCTAATAAAGATATTTTTATTTTTTCCTTTCCATTTTGGATGACTTTTCTTTCTTTCTTTTTTTTTTTTTCTGATTGCTCTTCCTAATACACCTAGTAATATTTTGTATAGACATAGTGAGAATAGGTGTCCTTGCTCTGTAAGGGAAAGTATTAGATGAAGATGTTCGGTTTTACCTCCTTGATGAAGATATTAGCTGTGGGATTTTTATAAAAGGCCTCTGTTAAATTGAGAAAGTTTACTTCTATACTTAGATTGTTGAGGTTTTCAATAAAGAAAGCATGTTGAATATTGTCAGTTTTTTCTACAGTTATAAAGATGATCCTGTGATATTTACCTTTTATTCTGTTAATGTAGAATATCACATTGATTGATTTGCATATGTTAATACAACCTTGCATCACAGTGCTATCGAATCAGTTTGTTGGTATTTAATTGTATATTTTTGCAGATATGTTCATCAGAGATATTGAGTTGTGGTTTTTGTTTTTTTGGTTTGTGTTTTTTTTTTTTTTTCCTTTGTGGCTTTGCTATCAGGGTGAGGCTGACTTCACGGAATGAGTTTGGAAGTGTTTCCTTCTCTTCTATCTTTTAGAAGAATTTAAACAAGATCAATAATTCTTTGAATGTCTGGTAGAACTCAACTGTGAAGCCTTCTGGTATTGAGTTCCTTTTTATTGTTGTCAGGAAGATTTTAGTAAATATTTCAATCTCTTTGTTATTTATCTTTTCATGCTTTCTGTTTCTTATTTAATCTTAGTAAGCTGTATGCTTCTAGGAATTTATCCATTTCCTCTAGCTTAACCGATTTGCCGGTATATAATTGTTTATAATAGTTCCTAATGTTCATTTTTATTTCTGAGGCTTCCATTATAATATATATACTTTCACTTATGACTTAATTCACTTGAGATTTTTCTTTTTTTTCAGTCTAGCTAAGGATTTGTCAAATTTATTTATTGTAAATAAAATAATTCAGTTTTGATTTTTTTATTGTTTTTTCTATTTATTTTTCTCTGATCTTTACTATTTTCTTCTGTCTGTTAACTTTGAGTTTAATTGGTTTTTCATTTCTTTTTTAGTTCTTTTGAGGTGTAATATAATATTGTGTACTTGAGATCTGTCTTCTTTTCTACTGCATGTGCTTATTATTGCAAACTTCACTCTTATAAATGATTTTGCTGTATCCCATAGGTTTTTATATGTGTTTCTATTTTCATTTGTCTTAAGATATTCTTAAAACTTCTTTTTTGATTTTTTTCTTTGACTCATTTATTGTTCAGAAGCATATTGTTAATTTCCACACAGGTGTTCATTTTTCTAGTTTCCATCCTGTCATCGATTTATAGCTTTTTACCATTGTGGTTACAAAATATACTTGATATGATTTCAATCTTCTTAAATTTTAAAATGTGTTTGGTGACCTAACATATGATTTATCCTGTAGAAATGAGTGACTTATAGGTCACACATAGTGGTATTCATTCAGCCATTCTATGACTTTTGAGAGTAGAATTTTATCCATATATATTCCAAGTAACCCTGGCACAGTGTCTCATGCCTATAATGCCAACATTTGAGCAACTAAGGCTGAGTGATTGCTTGGGGCCAAGAGCTCAAGACCAGACTGGGCAGCATAGAGAGGCCCTATTGCTGCAAAATAATTTTTTAAAAATTAGTCATGCATGGTGGCAAATGCCTGTAATTCCAGCTACACAGGCAGCTGAATACAGAGGATCACCTGAGGCCAGGATTTTGAGACTGTAGTGAGCTTTGAACACAATCCTGCACCCCAGTCCAAATGATAAGGGGGAGACCCTGGCTAAAAAATGAAATGAATAAAATAAAATACATTCAAAGTAATTATTAATGGGTAAATATTTACTGCTGCCATTTTGCACTTTTTTTCAGATTGCTTTGTAGATTATTTCTCCTTGTTTACTGTTTCCCTTTTTTAATTTGATGATTTTCTGTACTGGTGTGCTTTGCTTATATTTTCATATATTTTGTAGGTTTTATTTGTGGTTATCATTTTTATTACATAACATGTTTTATACTTATAACAGCATATTTCAAACTAATAGCAACTTGGCAAACAAAATCTCTACACTTCAAATTTTCCTTCCCCCATATTTTGTTTTTGATGTCACATTTTAAATTTTTTAATACTGTGTATCTATTAAGAAAATGTTGTATCTCTAGTTATTTGGAAATCTTTGTCTATTAACTTTTATTCTATGGTGAAAGTTTGCATATCACCATTACAATATTAGAGTATTCTACATCTCAATATATATAATTTCCTTTACCAGTATATATTAGCATTATTTCATTTAAGCTTGAATAACACCCCTTAATATTTCTTGTAAGGTCTTTTTGGTGATAACAAACTCCTTCAACTTCATCTTTTGGTCTGGGAAAATCTTTATCTCTTGTTTCTCTCTGAAGGACTGCTTTGCCAGTAAAGTATTTTTGTTTGATATATAAATATTCAAGACATTGAATATACACTATTTTCTCTGTATCTATAGCTTCACTTTCTGCGATTTTAGTTCCCAGTGTTCAACAGCAGTAAGAAAATGTTAAATGAAACATTTCAGAAATAAACAATTGGTACATTTTAAATTGCACACAATTCTGGATATTGTGATAAAATTTTTCTCTGTCCCACCCTGCCCCAGCCTGGGTGAGAATCATCAATTTTGTCAGTATATCTGTTCCATATGCACTTTTCTATTGTTATTTACATAGAAGACATCTCAGCTATCAGACCAACTGTTACAGTGTTGCAGTGCTTGTGTTCAAATAATCTTTATTTTGCTGAGTAATGGCCTAAAAGTGAAATGGTGATAAGCTGGAAATTTGAATATGTCAAAGAGAAGCCATAAAGTGCTTCTTTTAAGTGAAAAGATAAAAGCTCCCAATTAAAGGATATATACTTAAGTTGCTAGGATCTATGGTAAAACGAAACTTCTATGTCTAAAATTTTGAAGAAAAAAATATGCTAATTTTCTGGTCACAACTCAAACTGCAAAAGATATAGCCACAGTGCATGAATGCTTAGATAAGATGAAAAGACCTTAAATTTGTTATTAAAATTTGTTATTAAAATTTGTTATTAAAATTTGTTATTTAAGTGTGGTTTCTCTCTAGAGAGATATCACATTTACATTGCTTTTATTACAATATATTGTTAAAATTATTCTATTATTACTGTTAATTGCTTTCTGGGCTTAATTTATAAATTAAACTTTATTGTACATATATATGTACAGACAAAAATAGTATATATAGAGTTTAGTACTCTGCAGTTTTAGGCATCCAATGAAGGTCTTAGAAAATATTCCCCACAGATAAAGAGGAAGTACTGAATCATCCTCATCTAGCCTGTAATTTTTCTCCTTTAAAAATCACAGTTGCTGGACTGAGGTCGGCCTGTAATCCCGCGCCTTTGGGAGGCTGAGGTGAGTGGATTGCCTGCGCCCACGGGTTC
>NW_007251860.1:46803-151339 GCF_000164805.1 Carlito syrichta
ACTCAAAAAAAAAAAAAAAATCACTGTTAACCACTCTATATGATATATTGACATTCTCTTGTTCCATTCAAATTCTCTCATTTCTTTGACATTGGACAACTTGGTTAAAAGGTGCTTCCGTAAAGACATCATTGAAAATAAACTATTTAGGAATATTTAAACTTCAAGGATATTCGTATGTCTCTCAGAATTTGGGAAGTTTTTAACTATTTAAAAAAAAAAAACATTCTTTCTCTTTCTATCTTAGTTTCCTGCTTTGAAACTTCCATAATGCATAGGTGGCTCACTCATAAGCTTTCTTCAGTCTTTTTCTTTTCTTCTCCCCTGACTGTGTAATTTCAACATTTATCAAGTTTGCATGTTTTTTCTTCTGCCTAATCAAGCTTGCTTTTGACATTCTCTGATGCATTTTTTATTCCAGGATTTCCATTTGATTATTTTTTATAATTTCTATTAAACTTCTAATTTTGTTAATGTATTCTGATTTTGTTGAGTTTTTATTGGTATGCTTTTGTATCTCAGTGGATCTCTTTAAAATAATTATCTTGAATTTTATTTTAGGCAATGTGTAGATCTTCATTTCTTTAGGATCAGGTACTAAAGATTTATTTATTTGTTGTGGTTTTATGTTTTTTTTTGTGGTGTCATAATTTCTTGACTTTTCATTTTTCTTTTCTTTTTTTGTTGATAAGTTTTCAAGAAAAACTTATTTAGAAAATAAATTAGAGAAAGAAAAAGAGAGAGAGAGATTCACTTCCCCACAGTAGGGGAGTGGGCCAAATCTAAGAAAACATGGTGCCATAGCTCAAGAACTGATTTTTCATGTTTCCTATTGTCTTGCATTGCTGTCTGCACATTTGATGAAGTAGTGTCTTTTTCAGACTTTACAGACTGTCGTCGGTGAAAAAAGACTTATGATGATAATGGTTGGGTGGGTGTTTTCCAGCTCTGGTTTTATGGGGCACAGCAGTGTAGACTTTCTGTGAAGTTCCAATAGTTGACGTCTTTGTCAGCAAGGACTATAGAGACTTTGATGACCAAGGCTACAATTGTTCTTGGTGGTAGCAATGGCAGTATAGGTTGTTGTGGGATACTTCTGTTCTTTATTCTTCCTAGCCAAGAAGACTTCTCTTGACACTGTTTCTGCTGTAATCTGCAGGCAATTGCAGAGGCACTAGGTTTCTGAACATAGACAGTCCTATCGGCTACAGATCTTGATTCTGAGACTCTGGCTCTCACAACTACTGTGGCACCTGAGATACACTCACTGAGTCATGGGCATGTACAAATTTCCAACAGGTCCAGGGTCTAAGACTCTGGGGCATGCCATAGTGGCTTGGGTCCTGTGTTATGGAGTGTAGCTGTGTCTCAGACTCCAGAAGGCAGAGTAAAGCAGTGTATGACCTTGGGTATTAAGGGACACTTTGGCGCTTCAGGTCTCAGGGAGAGACTGCTGTGATATCTCAGTTCTCAGTGAGAACTGAGCTAGAGCTATGTTTGAGGCCGTGGGAGCAGAAGGCAGAATAGCAACAACTCGGCTCTCTGGAGTGGTTCAACACTATAGTGGCTCAGGCACTGGTGTGGTTGGGTGCACCAGAAATGAGGCCCAAGGTGGCTGGGCTACAATAGTAACTCGAGTCTTAGGGTTGAATGGTTCCACCATATCCCAGCCCCAGGAATTGGGATGTAGTAATGATTTGGGATCTAGTAAACAGGGCCCTGCACAGTAGATTTTCCCTGGGATGTCAGACACCACAATTGCTCAGGCCGTGAGAAGTAATAAGGCCCTAGAAATGGTGAGGTACAGCTAGGGCTCAGGTTCCAGGATGTGGGGCATAGTAAGTTCTTCTCGGAATGGCTGGGCACAGTTGCAATTCTGGCTCTGAGAGGTGTGGTGCCAGGGGTTATGTGGCTTTGCAGCAACACAGCTTCAGAAGGCAGGATGGAGCATCAGCTCAGACCCTGGAGTGTGGGGCCCAACACAGTACCAACCTTGGTCCCTGGGTGACTGCAGCACCCTAGCAGCTCAGACCCCAGGATGCTGTGCATGATACCAGCTCCTGGGAATGCCAACATGACAGCAGTTCAGAACTCTGTGGATAGGGCAACACAATACAAGAACTCTTGTCCCTACTTTGACAGGCCCCATAGTAACTCAGCCCAAGAGATAGAGGGACATGCAGTGACTCAAGGTCCCAGAATTGTGATGAAGCAATGACTCAGCCTAGGGGGATGAAGTAGCTTTGTGTAATTTTAGCCCTTGGGGGTAGGACACAGTAGCAACTCATGCCAAGGATGGTGGGATGTCATGAACCCCAGTCCAATAGGGTGGGGTGAAATGGCAACAGGGCCCCAGAGGTGAAGGGGTGACACAATTACTCTGGCCCTGGGGGTGAAAAACAGCACAGCACAACATCCACCCTAGCCCCGACATGGCACAGCACTGTAGCAGCTCAATCCATGGGTGGGTCACAGCGAAGTTTCCTTCACTGAACAGAGCAGCAGCTGAGCAGACTCCAGGAAGGTCCCCTGTTAGGCTTAATGCTGGTGAAAACCACAGAGGGTCCCAGAGGCAAAGATTGCAGGTATCCACAGTTGGGGTTTGAACTATAATCCTAAAAGACACAATACCGAATGACATTATCTCAGATGTTGAAATCCCAAAAGATCAGAATCCCCAAATTTTAAATTCTTAAACTCTAAGATCCCTAATATCTAATACCCTGAAAATCACAGTGCAACAGGATAGTTGCATTATATTAGACCAAACGAGTACTTTGTTAATGTTTTTTGTTTGTTTGTTTGTTTTTTGTTTTTTTGAGTTGGAGTCTCACTCTGTCACCCAGACTGGAGTGCAGTGACCGCTCCCGGCCACCACAGCCTCGACCTGCTGGGCTCTGGCGATCCTTCCGCCTCAGCCTTCCAAGTAGCTGGAATTACAGGCGCGTACTACCACGCCTGGCTGATTTTTTGATTTATTGTAGTGATGAGGTCTCGCTGCCCAGGTGGGTCTCGAACCCGTGGGCTCAGGCAATCCACTCACCTCAGCCTCCCAAAGGTGCGGGATTACAGGCTGAGCCACCGAGCCCGGCTTTGTTAATGTTTTATAAAGAAGAAAATAAATTTCTATTGAATACCAAAGTCATAATGACAGATCTGGAATTAGGTGCTATCAGGTCTCCCAAAAGTGAATTTTAAGGTGTTATCAATAATGATCTTTTTTCCATTTATCTCAATACATTTGGTTAAAAAAAATTCAGATGGGAGGATTAGTCATGTAATAAGGCAAAGATGAAAATGTCAATTTAAAAATATGTCATTTGCCTACATTGGCATTGCTTTCAGTTGATGATATTCTAGGCCTTATGAATTAAAGTGTATTTGTCTGAAGAAGTCGTCAAAGTTACTGGTTGGTTTGAAAAAATTTATGTGCATGGTGGGATAGCAAGAGACTTATGCAACCATGTTGTTGTTTTATCTCTGGTATTTTTTCAACCAAACTTGTGGTCTGTATACGAGTGAAAGCAGAATGGATTTCTGCATAGCCAAAGCAACACAGAAGCATGGAAGCACAGAAGATGGGAAAATTTAACAGGAAATGCTCATGTCAGTGTATATCAAATTATAGAAGAATTTCAAAAAGAGCAGCACTATGTAGAAAATGAATGTGAATTTATTCTCCAAGGAGAGCTATATTAAAAAAATAAAATAAAGCAGCTATTCATCTTGATGCAAGACTTTAAAATATAGTTAATGATCGTGAAAGTCAGCCAGCTCTCATGGATTCTTTGTGCAATTGCCCAGAATCTATCCTTATAAGATACTTTCTACATGTCAGATTCTCTTTTTATTTTTTTCTCTTTTTCCCACTATTTAAAATTATCAGCATGAGATTTTTTACAATCTGTTACGCTACATATTTCATCTTCTCATCACGTGGAGGTATATAACGACTTTTAGAGAGTTCTAATTCATTTTATGCTTTTTCACAAATGTGACCCCATGAAAGTGTATTATCATAGTGTTCAGTTGATTTTGTGTACAAGCCTTGTGCATGTACATAAAGACATAAAAATATCCTCAGCAAAATGCTCTTTTTGTACATCCACATGTGTGAAAGTTGTACTTTCTTGAGATCTTGGCTCTTCGGAAACTGGTGCTGTAGTTATGCAGTGGTAACTTACTGCAGTTTTTTATCAATGTTGTCATAATATTTATGTTGTCCATTACTGCATTTCAGATGACTGCAGTTACAAAGCTGGGTGCACAGCACTAACAAGCATAGTGATATGTGTGTCCACATTTTGCTTTTTGTTCTATTTCTTTATGAATATAGTTCATCTGCTGATATATGATACACCCATATGACTGTCACTAGTATAACTGCTTCTGCTTTCAAATATATATATATATTACTACTGCCTATTTTATTGTGTAAAGTGACCTATAAAGTGTTCTGTTGTGTTTCTGTTTCTCAAATAATTCCCTTTTGAAGATAAAAATTTAAAATTATTTCAGTTGTAAAATAAATATCAAATTATTAATAAATATTCTGAAATAAAATAATTATTACTTCTGTAAAAATTATTTTTTTCAGAATTATATTGTTGAGATTTTGATCTTTTGGAATTGTGATTTTCAGTAATTTATACTAGGTGGAGTTTTACCTTTTGTGATTTCAACATTTGGAATTACTGTGTTTGAGACTGTGTTTTTTTGAGATTCTGAGCAATTTCCTCCCAGTGATAATGAGGGCTACTAGGGCCCTCCTGCTTACCTTTTCCTTGGAGGGGTATATTACTTGGGTCCAGGTGGTTCTGACTGGAGAATGGAGTATTGCAGACAAAGTGTATCTTACTTTTTTGTATTGGGTCAACCTTGGTTTATGTACACCTCAGCATTTCTGCTACTTCTTTGCTATACTTCGGACCTCTCTTATATTTGACAGTTATATTCATCAGTATGTAGTTGTTTATTCATTTTTTTATGGGTGAGTCAAGCATTGACACCTTAGTGCATCTCTTAGGGCACCATTTTTCTGGTTCTCTTGCTATTTTCATGCTAAATTTTAGTCAATGTGTTATATTTGGAAAATTGACACTATTTCCATTAAAAGTATTCTATACTGGTTGTCACTGGTTGTTTCTTAATGGATATTTCTCAGGTCACTCTGAGGGATGGAGTAAGTCTCTCAGCACGCGGAATACAACTTAAACATTTGGAAAACAATTACTATTGACTTATATTGCAGAGTGAAAGTGTAATATTCTTATCTGTGATTACAGGCTTATTTTTCTTTAATTTGTGAAATTGAGTGTTTTCCTTCTATCTTAGTAAGCAGTTGTATATAGAACTTACATATAATTTACATCATAAAGTATAGTGATGGCATTCATTGTGTGGAAACTATTAGTAAGATACTGTACAAAAATAGTATTAAATTATTATTCAAGTAACAAATGTTCAAATAACAGATTATGGAGTAGATATTTTGAAAAATGTATTCATTGCCTGGTAATCAGGCCCAGCAACTTAAATATTACTTTCTGACATTGTAATTTATTATTTATATTCATGATTTTATGTTGGTGTAGTCAAGTTTCAGATAATTGATTAGGTTTTTTAGTTTATCATATAACACACTATTTTTCCCCCATAAATTAATGAAAACCTTCCAATTGCATACTTTTTTGTGTAGAATATCTGACTTTCACGATAGAATATGAGATGCCTGTTCATTTATTGAGTCATTTTTCAGGGCACTTACACCAAATTTGTTTTATCTGGATTTAATTCACGTGTTGATGACTGATTTTGTAAGCAGTCTTTGTGAGTGGTAATTTTTTTAAGCAAGTCATAGGAGATACTGCTAGTTTTGACTCTGAAATCCAGAGCCTTTGCTTTATACTGCTAGACGGCAGTTTTCTGGTTCTCTTGCTATTTTCATGCTAAATTCTAGCCAATGTGTTATATTTGGAAAATTGACACTATTTCCATTAAAAACATTCTATACCCACTCCTCCCTTTTATTTTTATTTTTTATCCTTTTCTTGATGACTGTACATCCAGAGTAAACATCAGTGAAAACATACAAAAATTTTTATTGAAGAAATACATGTATTTTGTAATTTCAGTTTGAAAGCTCTTGGTGAGGAGGGTTTGTTTCCAGCTACAATGAAAAATATTCTTCAGAAACATTGGGATACAACAAATATAATCATTAAGAGTTTGAAGAGCTTCTGCACCCAGGACTTGATTGTGATCTAGTTAAGCTATATTATTATTAGGCCTGTGATATATGTATGTAAGTATGTATATATTTGTGTGTGTGTGTGTTTGTGTGTGTGTATATATTGTTCTAGGCAGGTGAGACTTCAGCTCCAATGTCATTGGTTCTGGGCTTCATTGATACAATTAACATGAAACACCGTTAATTCCATTTTCCAGTTAAATTGGATGTTCAAGTTGTATCAGACTTTGTATAATCTAAAACTCAAAGAACTATGACTTCAGCACCATTCACGTATGTATAGTTTATTCTAGGAAATCATTGTGAGTGACAATTTTTAATATTAATCTTGAATAATAATTTTAATTATCATTGCAATGTTTATTTAAAAATGGGGGTTATAGCAGAGATGGCAAGGGTACAAATAATGGCATCTAATACCACTGAGACCAGAAATTCAACACATATTTAGTATAATCAAGCATTTTTATCTCTCATCTTCCTTTCAAGTATTAAATATAATAACTAACTGAATAAAATCCAACAGCACAACAGAATAATTCAACTACTGTATTAAAATAGAATATGTAAAGTTTACTTTTGATTATATTTTTCACTAATTAAATGAATAACATCACTGTATAGATTTTGTGTTACAATTATGACATTGGTTGGCAGATGTAAAAACTTACAATCAAGGCATCATTTGGATAACAGCTTAAGAGTGGCAGGATTGCTAATCATATCTATTTTTTATGTTTACAATTTTGCAATAATAAATGTTAAGATTTGGTGAGCAGAATCCAAATGGCAGTTAATGGTATGGTAACAGTCATTTACATTTTTGATGTTAAATCAGATGTTTATAAGAATATAGTCATTTAATGTTTTTATTGTTTATACGCATGTGTAATTTCTTCTCATTTTTACTTATTCCCTAATCTGAAGTTAAACATATTTAACAGCCACTGCTGTAATTATTTTCTATTATATGGATTACATTACATGCTTTAGGCACAAAGAAAGAGAAAATAATGGAGTTTTCAAATAGTTATGCTTCTTGTCTCCAATGAATGTAAGATAATTGCATTAAGAAAGAGAAGCAAAATGTTGTGCTTTTACCAACAGGAAATGATTATCATTGTCCTAGAAAGAATAAAGTAAACTATCCAGATAAAGACTTTGGCTTGATCCAACATAAACCGTGCATAATTAACATATTTATTTATCCTAACTGCTTTGAAAATGGATGATGGATTCCTTGTTTGAATGAAGAACTGAAAACAGGTTAAACTGTATTTCTGCACTGCATAAGTGTAGCAAAAATAAGAATCTCTTGTCAAGAAAAGCTTTCTTATCTGAGACAGAAAAAAAAGTTATCATGAAACAGGTTCAAAAAAATAATCAGACAGATAAAACATGCACAAATTAAGTAGTGACACACAAATACACATATAATTAGAATTTTATTCATATGTGTAAACATGAAATAGGCTTCTAAAAGACCTTATTTATCTAGACAAATATTTACCGTATACATATATAGAGCATTGAGTTAATTTATTTGCATATATTTTTATTTTGTGTGTGTACATAAAGTTTTTTAAAAAGTAATTGTTGTTAATTTTTTATTTGCCTCAATAGTTTTAGGGAGTACAAATAGTTTTTGGTTACATGAATGCATTGTGTGGAGGTGAAGAAGTCAGGGCTTTAGATATGTACCCACCACCCCACCTGTGCACGTTGTACCCGATAGGTGAATTTTTTATCCCTCCATTTCTTTACTCTCACCCTTTTGAGTCTCCAATGTCCATTATACCATGCTACATGCCTTTTCAGATCTTTAGTTTAGCTCCCACTTATAAGTGAAAACATGCAATGTTTGATTTTCTGTTCCT
Source organism: Carlito syrichta (assembly GCF_000164805.1). NCBI lineage: Eukaryota > Metazoa > Chordata > Mammalia > Primates > Tarsiidae > Carlito > Carlito syrichta. Next base: position 54,931 of record NW_007251860.1, read on the forward strand.
GTGCTAGTTCTCTGAGAAGGATATTCTCCAATTCCATCCAAGTTGCAGCAAAAGACATTAGTTTATTCTTTTTTTATGTCTGAATTAGCATTTTATGGTGTGTGTATATGTATAGGTAGGTATATATGTATCTATGTATACATAATATGTATATATACACACATATATGTATAATATAGTATACATACATTAATGATTTTATTATATCCTAGTCAAGTTTCAGAACATTGGTTAGTTTTGTTTAGGTTATCATATAGCAGATTGCTTTTTCTTGTAAAATAATGAAAAATTTCTGATTGCAATTTTTTTGTGTAAAATATCTGATTTTCAATATAGGATATGGGATGCCTCATATCTTATAATATATACATATATTATATGTGCACTATGTATATATCTCGCAAATGAATTATCACCCATCAGTTGATATACATTCCGGTTGATTCCACATCTCTGCAATTGTGAATTGTGCTGCAATAAACATACAAGTGCAGGAGTCTATATGTGTAATGACCTCTATTCTCTCTGTTCCTTTGGGGAGACACCTAGTAGTGGGATTGCTGGACCAGATGGTAGATCTGCTTTTAGTTGTTTGAGAAATCTCCATAGTAATTTCCATAAAGGTTGTACTCATTTACACTCACACTAACAGTGTACAAGCATATCTTTTCAATGTCATCCCTGCCAACATCTATTTTTTTTATTTTTTATTTTTTATTAAGGGCCATTCTGATTGGTGTAAGGTGTTATTTCATTGTGGTTTTAATTTGCATTTCTCTGATAATAAATGACGTTGAACATTTTTTCATATGATTTTTGGACATTTGTATATCTTCTGACTGATGTTTGTTCATGTCATTTGCCCACTTTTTAATGGAGTAATTTGCTTTTTTCTTGCTGATATGAGTTATTTGTAGATTCTAAATATTAGTCTTAGTTAGATATATAGTTTGTGAATATCTTCTCCCATTCTGTGGGTTACCTGTTTACTTTGTTGATGATGAAGATGATGATTTTGCTGTGCAGAAGCTTTTTATTTAATTAAGTTCCACTCGTTTATTTTTGTTTTTGCTGCATTTACTATTGGAGTTTTAGTCATAAATTATTTGCCTAGGTCAATATGCAGATGAGTTTTTCCTAGGTCTAATTCTAGTATTTTTATGGTTCTGGTTCTAACGTTTAGAAGTTTAATCCATATTTAGTTAATCTTTGTAGATGGTGAGAATAGAAATTACATTTCTTTTTCCATATGTAGGTACCCAATTTTGCCAGCATCATTTGTTGATTAGGATGTCCTTTCCCTAGTGTGTGTTTTTGTTTGCTTTGTTGAAGGTCAGTTGGTTTTAGGTATTTGGATTTGTTTTCGGAAATTCTTTTCCAATGGGTTCATATGACTGCATTTATACCAGTACCATACTGCTTTTGTTTTGTTTTGTTTTTATAGTCTTATAAGTAATTTGAAGTCAGGTATTGTGATGCCTCTAGCTTTGTTCTTTTTGCTTAGGACTGCTTTAGCTATTTTGGCTCCTTTAGTGTTTCATATTCATATTAGGATTCTTTTACCTAATTCTGTAAAAATTGATATTGGTAGTTTCATAAGGATTGTGTTGAGTTTAGTTTGGGTAATGTGATCATTTTAATAATGTTTATTTTTACAACATTAGAGTATGAAATGTTTTTCCATTTGTTTGTGTCCTCTACAACTTCTTTCATTTGTATTTTGTAGTTCTCCTTATAGAGATCTTTCACCCCAGTGGCTAAGTATATTCCTAGATAATTTAGCCTTTTTTTGGCAGCTACTGTAAAAGAAATTGAGTTTTTTAAATTTCCTTTTTAAAGATGTAGGGTACAACTCAGGATTAAGTATACAAATGTTCATTATGCAGGTACCCTTGTTGATGAGGTGTGCCTCCCTACCTTGGCAGTTTCCCTCAACTGCCAATCCCACCCCCACTTTCCTGGCTGTTTCCTACTACTGCCAATCCCTTTCTTATAGTATTATGATAATTGTTCAAGGTCTGCTTTTGAGTGAAGGCATATGGTACTCTGTTCTCTGTTTCTGTGATAGATCACTGAATTTAGTTATTGATTTGATTCTCAGCTTAATTGCTATTAGTGTACAGCAGTGCTCCTGATTTGTGTGTATTGAAATTTTACTGAATTTATTTATCGAGTCCAGAAGTCATTTGGTGGAGTCTTCAGGATTTTCTAAGAATAAGATTATATCACTGGCATATAGAAATTATTTTAATTTATTGTTGCCAATTTGGATACTTTTTTGTTCTTTCTCTTTCTGATTTCTCTGGCTAGGACTTCCAGTATTATGTTGAGTATAAGTGGTATAAGTGCACATTCTTGCCTTGTTCTAGTTTTGAAGGGCAATGCATTGAACTTTTCTCCATTCAGTATGACATTGGCTCTGAGTTGGTCATCTATGACTTCTCATAGTTTGAGAAATATTCTTCCTATGCCTATTTCACTGAGGACTTTTATCATGAAGAACCTTTACCAAATGCTTTTTCTGCATCTATTAATATGGTCATATAATTTTTGTTTTTAATTCTGTTTATGTGATGGATCATGTTTATTGACTTGCATATGTTGAACCATCCTTACATCCCTGTGATAAAACCCACTTCATCATCATCATGGGTGGATTATTTGTTTATGTGCTGTTGAATTTGGTTTGCTAATATTTGGTTGAGGATTTTTGCTTTTATGTTCATAGTAATACTAGTCTGTAATTTTCTTTTTGGTGTGTCTTTTCTCAACTTTTGTATTAGGTGACACTGTCTTTGTAGAATGAGATAGGGAGAATACCTTCCTTTCCAATCTTACAGAATACCTTCAGGAAAATTGATATCAGTTCTCCTTTGAAAATCTTGTAGAATTTGACTGTGAATCTGTCAGGTCCTGGACTTTGGGGGAGTTGGGGGAGATATTCTGTTACTGTTTCAATCTTGCTGCTTTTTATTGATCAGTTCAGGGTTCCTATTGTTTCCCAATTTAAGGTTGGGGAGGTTGCATATTTGCAAAAATTTATCTATTTCCATTAAGTTGTCTAGTTTGTTTGCATAAAAGTGCTCATAATAATCTTGAATGGTCTTTTGTATTTATGTAGTATCCATTATATTGCTTCTATTTTCATTTCTGATTCAGTTAATTTGAATTTTTTCTCTTTGTTTAATTAATCTTGCTAGTGTATATTAATTTTATCTTTTTGAAAAACCCAACTTTTAAAAAATTTGATCTTTTGTAATTTTTTTGTTTTAATTTTGTTTAATTTTGTTCTTATTTTTGTTATTGCTTTTCTTTTATAGTTTTGGATTTTGTTTGTTCATATTTTTCTAATTCATTGAGATGTGACATTAGGTTGTCAAAGTATGGTCACATTTCTTGTAGATTTTTGTGGGATTATGTAAAACATCAAAACCTAAGAATTATAGCCATTCCCGAGAAAGAGAAAGAAGCAAATATGTTTGGAAAACTATTTCAGGAGAATAATAAAGAAAAATTCCCTGGCCTTTCCAGATCTTTAAACATCTAGAAATAAGAAAACCAAAGAAACCCTAGAAGAGTAATTGGAAAAAGATTATCCAAGGCATATAGTCATCTTTCATTTAGTTATGAAAAACTAAAGTAAAGGAAACAATTCTGCAAGTGAGACAAAAGCATCAAATAACTTACAAAGGTAAGCCTATGAGACTAACAACAGAATTCTCAGCAGAAACCTTATAAGACACAAGAATTGGGGTCATATCTTCAGTCTCCTCAGACAGAATAACAGCTTACCAAGGATTTTGCATCTCACAAAATTAAAACTTCCCATTGCATTTTGTACTTCCCTAATGAGTCTTTCATTTTCAGAAGTTCAGTTTTTTTGTTTTTATTTTTTTTTCTTCTTTAGGTGTCCATGGTTTTGGAGAATTTATCACTCATGTCCTTAATAACTTGTTTATTTAATTTCTTTATTTTGGTTTTCAACTTTCTCCTGAATCTCATTGAGCAATTTCATAATCAAGCTTTTGAATTCTATCTTTGGAATTTCCAAGATTTCATTGTGTGTTACTGTAGTCTTTCATAGTTGTTTAAGAAATTTGATTTTTCATATTGCCAGAATTATTTTCCTGGTTCCTTCTCATTTGGGTATACTATTTCTTTTTGAGTTTGGCTGATAGCTGATATAGGAATCATAAGTTTTCTTTGTTTATAAATAGTAATGGTGTGATGTAATTTCTACACTTCCAGTTGTGATGCTGTGCTGTGTACCTGCACAAGCTCAAGTTGTCCTGAGTGGCCAGATGGCTTGAATAGTGATGTTAATTGGGGTCTAGGATCTTACCTCCCCAAAAGCTGAGGTATTATATATATGTAATGAGATTTACCAGTTGACCACAGGCCAGGAAATGGCACTTGTAGGAGAAAGCAAGCTGTGATATTGGTTGTAGGCTTTCTGCTTGGTCTGTGTTTTCCAAAAAATACTCAGCTGACCTAGGCAACGCACCGGGCTATAGAAACTACCAGAGTTATCTGACAGTTTTGAGCTTTTGATGTGGTTGTGGGGGGAAAGGTGCTCAAGTTCTCTGTCTGTGTGTTTGATTGGCTACTCCAGTGCGATGATTGGGAAGGAGTCCCCAGGAGCTGAGGTAACACTGCCATGTTGTGCAGAGATTACACAGAATTTAGATGGGAAGTGAAAGGTTACTTTAGCAACAAGTCCTACCCATCTCTCCCACCTTAGCCACAGAAGATCTGCATTCAGAATGTAAAAGAACAACTGGCTCCAGGTTTTCTCATAGGAGCCTGCCTCAGCCAGGAACTGCCTGCCATGTGGTATTTGCCTTTGGGGCAAATGAAAGTGTCAAATTTCCTAGTTTCCTCCCAGGTTGGCTAGAAAGCAGCTGTCAGCAGAGTTCGAGTTCCTGGGAAATGGCAGTTGTAGCCATTCGGGCATTTATTTTTTGCCTTTGGACCACTCCATCTGGATTTTAGAAGAGCATGGCTACGAATAAGACAATTTCTTGTAAAAGACTGGCGTTTTAAAAGACTCAAAGGCTCTTCATTGTTTATGGCAGTAGCAAAGAACTGCTGAATTTCCCTCACTCACCTTCCCTGCTGTGATCAGGAGGCTGCTCATGGTTTGTGTGGTGATTCAGACAAGTCTGGCTGGTTGCAATCCAGGCTTCCTTCTCTGTCAATCTTGTTGCTTCTCTGTTGAGTCACAAGGTGTGCTTCTGGTCTTGTTTCTCTATAAGTGCTGTGGGATTCTTTCTAGTTTGGTTCACTCTCTGAGAGAAACACAGTCTAGCTGCTTCTCATTGGCCATATTAATTCAGAAAATATTTTAAAATTTATAATCTGCATGTAGTATGCAAGCTGAGAAGTCCAAGATCAGGGACCCACATTTAGTGAGGGCCTTCTTGCTAGTGGGGACTTTCTGCAGAGTCCTAAGATGGAAAGGGGCATTACATGATGAGACAGCTGAGCATACTTGTATTATAAGATTAAAGATATTTCATTTATTTAATCTCATCAATAAATATTATATATTTATATTTTTATGTTTGTTTTATGCATCTATTTATTTAGTCTCATAAATAAGGATTAACACAATTTCACTGATGTGGGATCCATGATTTAGGTAGTTTAAGTAACTAATCCAAGCTGCCCACCTAATACATGGGAAAACAAGGAACTAAATATTCAGCAAATGTTTATGAACACTTTTGTGTAATATACATGTTAGAAAACAGTCTGCGAGCAAATACAAACTTACATAAGGGCTTACTGCATGAAGGGAGTCAGTCCTCTCAAAATTTAACACATTATTTCAGTAGAAAATTGCTGTGAAATCAGTCTAAAAATTTTTAGGCTTTTTTTTTTTTTTTTTTTGAGTTGGAGTCTCACTCGGTCGCCCAGACTAGAGTGCAGTGGCTGCTCCCGGCCACCGCAACCTTGACCTGCTGGGCTCCGGCGATCCTTCCGCCTCAGCCTTCCAAGTAGCTGGAACTACAGGTGCGCGCTACCACGCCCAGCTAATTTTTTTGATTTATTGTAGGGATGAGGTCTCACCAAGTTGCCCAGGCGGGTCTCAAACCCGCGGGCTCAGGCAATTCACTCACCGCAGCCTCCCAAGGTGCGGGATTACAGGCTGAGCCACCGAGCTCGGCTAATTTTCAGTTTTGATTTAGTAAATATTTTAACATTAACATAACCTTTAATTAGATTAACATTTAATTAGAATTATATGTTTTCTTCACTAGGATTAAAGAAAAAGTAACAAATACATTTTACTGCTGTCCTAGATTTATATTTACAAATGTGTTTATTGATGCATCTGATTGGATAGTATTTTGAAATACTACTTTTTCTCTCTGCATTGTACTTTCATTCTGCCATTCTCCATCAAGAAAGTAATTGTTTCTGTAAGATATTGCTTCAGGCAAGGTCATAAGTCTAAAAGTTAAAGTTTGCTACAAAATATTTTGGGTTTTGTTCCCAACACCAAAGACTCTGAAAAAAGTAATTGTATTGCACAAGGCATGAAGAGTAGTGATTATTTATTTGAACAAGAAGAATAGTTTGAAAGCAGGTAACAGATGTTTTTTCTCCAATATAATAGAGATCATTCCAGGATGGGTGAGAGGCAAAAGAGCTGTGAGAGCTTCATATTGTTACCTTACTTTGCTTTGACAGTACAATAAAACCTCAGAAAGAAATAGGTATTTGATGCATGTAGAAAAATGGTATTCTAAACAGTTTATTTTAGGAATTCTTTCATGAAACCATGGACCTAGAGCAACAATAATCAATAGATTTTTAGATACAGATAAACTCTAGGTTAAATTTGTCACTAGTCCCCCAAATGAACTAAATGCATAATTAAATCAATTATAAAAGGGTTATAATTATCTTTGCATAGTTAAGCACTTAACTTGTGTATAATATCTATATCTCTACATTCATACATCTCTACACATTTGTTCTTGCTACTGAACTTTCTAATTCTAAAATTTGAACATATACATATAATTTCCTAACATTGGTAGTTAATTAGTAAGCGGCTATGGTTCTCTTTGTATTTATAACGTCTAATAAAAGCATACATATTTGAATCAATGTCTTTCATTTGTGAAAGCAATTTGACCCTATTGGAATTTTTAAGCCTGTGTTTTATACATAGAATTTAAGTTCAAAAAATACCTTCACATAGTATCACTTATTGACATACATTCTCACTTATTGTCTTCTTTAACTGTTCACAACAATATTATAAACAATAATTGTTTTAGTTTTTCCTCTGATAGGCATTGACTGTATTACAATATTGCCATAAAAGAACACTTAATAGACTCTTTCAGAAAAGTGAGCAAGTTAATATTGATCTTCTATTTTTACTTAGCATGTGCACACTTGTTTTATTTAACAGATATTTGGTCATCTTCTACATGCCTCAGAAAATTCTCCATGTGAGACATATGGTCTTGAGAAGAACAAAGCCCCTGTTCTCATGGAGCTTACATTTGGGGGTAGAGTGGAGAAAGAGAGAAATGCAGATTATAAAATAAACAAAACAACATTTCACGTGTTTATAAGTGCCTTGAAAGAGACAAAAGCATAGTAAGGAGTGAAGGTGGCAATGAGCTTTCAATTTTGCATGTGGTGTTCAGGACCAAAACAATCTCTATTGTAAGGTGATTTGTGAGTAGAATCTAACATGATAGAGTAAAACAAATCCTGGAAGAATTAACATGTATAGAGGTAAAGAAGAGGTAAGACACTTTTTTATTGTTAAAGTGTTTCTCAAAATTTGAAAGCTGCATGGCTTGTACAATTTGGCATACTCATGTATTTTTTTCCACTCTAAAATACGATCCGCTAGTGATCAGATAAATTAAGCCATATACCCTCCTTTATCACTGGAAATATCTTTGTCAGTTACATTTTTTTAAATGGGAGATGTAGCAAAATAAGAAGTAATTTCCTCAAATAAATAACAGTTAAAGAAAAGCAATATGACAATATTTTTAGGTTCAACCACACTTTAGTATATTGTACTCTCTGAATGTATAAAAATTAAGAAAAATGTTTAAATCATAATATTAGTAGGTGTATTTGTGATTTGGTGCAGTAATTTCTAACAGAAGCCTATAATTTATTCTTCCATTGCTCCCAAAGTCAAAAGATTTAGTTATGATTTGGAAGGCGCAGACATTGTTTATCTTTATTTGTAGTAGATAAACTAAATGCAACAAGCAGTCCAGTAACTTTATAGCATGAAATTAAAAATTGTTCTATAAATTTATAGTGACCTTTCTTGTAGAAATCTATTAGCTTTAAAAACAAATGCTTCTGTTAAAAAAAATGCCAAATATACTAAACAAACATTTCTTTGAAATAAAAAGCAGAGTATAATAAAGTTGATACTTAACATGTATAACAATTTTCCATGTGTATAAAAACAAGGTAAATAAATGTGTTCCTAACCTTAAAATATTTCTTTTTTTATTAGTTATTTGAATGAAATTTTAAGGATATCAATGTTGGCGATCTTTCAGGAAACTCTAGAACTATCTTAGACATTGAAGTTTCTTCCCCCACTCTCTGTGACTTATGTCCAACAGAGATTAAAAAAAAAAAAAAACCTCCAGAAAGCCTCTCATAAACTTAACAAAGTTCCATCCTGTATTGTGTGGATTGATTCCAGTGCTTTAAGTGAAGTTCCTTAATTTGTAGTATTATCTGAAAAATGTGTAAGATTTGAATAAGCAAAATTAACAATGCTGCTAGCATCTAAGGAACTTAAACCATCTGTCCATTACTGATTACTTTGATGTACTGTCATTGTATTAGATGGGAGTATGAGAAAAGACTAACTCAATCAAATCAGACATTTTGCAGTATGCTTGTTTTATTGGAGTTGTTAGAAACAATAATGCTCATATTTATTGAGTGAATGTGACATGTATTTTGTGAGCACTTATTTGGCAGATATGGTAATGTACATAGTAAAACTATCCCAAAGAAATATAAGAAAAGGTTAATAATGGGAAGATGTTTATAACTGATTTGCAAACTCTGAATATTTTGAATATACTAGCATGCATTTTTAAACTCAAGGAGTAATAACTTTCAAACATTTGTTGCCATTTGATGTAATTTTAATCTCCAATAATAACAAAATTAAAAACAATTTTATGTTTATTAAGTATTATCTAAAAGTTAGACTCTGTTCTAGGTATTTAAAACACCTAAGGAAAAAATAAGATTCAGCTGGGCTCGGTGGCTCAGCCTGTAATCCCGTGCCTTTGGGAGGCTGAGGTGAGTGGATTGCCTGAGCCCGCGGGTTCGAGACCCGCCTGGGCAACTTGGCGAGACCTCATCTCTACAATAAATTAAAAAATGAGCCGGGTGTGGTAGCGTGCGCCTGTAGTTCCAGCTACCCGAATGACTGAGGCAGAAGGATCGCTGGGGCCCAGCAGGTCAAGGCTGCGGTGGCTGGGAGCGGTCACTGCACTCCAGTCTGGGTGACAGAGTGAGACTCCGACTCAAAAAAAAAAGGAAAAATAAGGAAAAAATAAGATTCCTAAATTTATAGAATTTATACTTTAGTAGGGACAGAGTAAGCAATGCCTATAAATAGCATAGCTCATAAAATGATTAGAACATCCTATGTGTTATGGTTAGTAGGAGAGAGAGAAGGAAACTGGAAAGAAAGGAACATGATTGTTGGGGGATGTGGTAAGCAATTGAATATTGAGTGATCGGAGTCTGTGGCACTTGAGAACTTAAGAGAGCTGTGCAAATACATGAAAGAGGTGAAATAGTCATGTGGAAATCTAGAGAAACAATGTTCTAGAAAAAAAAATAACCAGTGCAAAAGTTCTGAGGTTCAAGAATCCTTCGTATGTTCAGGAAATTAAAAATATGCCAGTAGCTTTGGATGGGAGGGTTGTGTGTGCGTGTGTTGAGGGGAAGTAGTGAATGAGACTGAAGAGTTAACAGGGGATTCAGCTCATGCCAGCACCACCAAAGGATTCTGGTTTTGTGGAAGAGCATGATCTCACAGGCATTTAAAATGCCTTTTGCCTTCAGATGTGCTTTATACCGATGGATTCTTGTGACTGATACTAGCTCTGATATCATTTGAAATTCTAGAAAATAAAATTATTTTGTCACACAATTATCATACAACTGTATTGTAATTGTCCATTTGATTTTATCGATCTTAAGTTCATTCATTAACAATATGTTGAAGTGAAAAATTGTTGGAATGCATTTTCACAGCACTGCAATAGGTATCATATAGGTTATTAACATATGTTTCACTTTAGTTTTTAGAATTGTTCTTCCAAAATAATCATGAAGACCTAATTTATAGCATATTGAGGGCTAAATCTCACACTCTATTGTAACACCTTAGAGTGTCTGGTGGGGTTGAACACGTAGGTAGGAATTTAGGAAAAACACAGTTAGAAACAAAATCACTATTAAATCCAAAATATATCTTCTTTTAAAAAGTCTGAACTGAAGATACAGCAGTGAATGAAGAACACAAAAACTATTGACTTCCATATATATAACTTACATTTCAGGCAATCCATAAATCCAGTGAATATATGCAGCCTTTGCTTAAAATCTGTATAATGAAGGTAATTGTTTTACTCAATTATTCTTCCCATAATATTCTGATTCTAGTGTTTAGGAAACTGCCACCCAAACACACAGGTACTGAGAGGAAAAACAAGTCGATGGTGCTGCTTACATTATCTTTTATACACAGCTGACTCTGTAGTCACTTGGCCACTAAGTGCATAGTAAAATCTTTGGCTCTTGCCAGTTTGTTTTTGTGGAGACTTTTGAGTATCTTCCAATGTTTGTGTTCTTGAGAGTGGAGAACTTTCTTGTCTTTGAACACTTCATTGTTCTGCTCTAGTAATCTGAAAAAAAAAAGTGATTCTTTAAGATGAGATTGTGTATCTAAAAATTTTACAAGAAAATTTTGAGAATACCTGAAACTACATAGATAATAAAGTATTTACATGTGTTACAAACCAACTTTTGAACTTTAATCTCCTTATCTGTAAAAATTACATCATAATAAACTACCTCACCAAATTACTGTGAGAATTTTTAAAGATAGAATTGTGGTAGTGCCTTGGTTAACATAAGTTCTCATCTCATTATGAAATAATTATAAGAATTATTTCTCCACCAATTGTAATTTAAATTCTGAAAAGATTGAGTGGCCTACATTTTGTAAGCTACCTTCCATGAACTAAATTTTTTTAAATTGCCTCTTAAAAACCTGATATTATATATTATCAGCTTTTCTGGTGCTCAGAACAAATTGTCAAATAATGATTCCTAGCTCAGTTCTTTGAATCTGTGTCTCTTTCAAAACTTCAATGTATATCTCAAAAGCTTTTCCAAATTATCCAAATCAAACTTTAACCAGCTCACATAATTTTAACTCATATTTTATATAAATATAAGTATTATAGTTCACTCTTAAAATATGTATTATTAAAGAATGAACTTAAAATGGATAAAATCAAATGGACAGTTATAATACAGTTGTATGATACTTGTATGACAAAATAATTTTATTTTCTAGAATTGCAGATGATGTTAGAGCTAGTAAACAGTCCAATAAGTCTCCATCAGTAAAAAGCACATCTGAAGGCAAAAAGGCATATTTCTAGGAAAACTTAAAAGTGTCTTTAGAAAGGATAAAATTGAATTAATAATTAACCGAGTCTTTCTAAAAGGGCCTCATTTGGCCAGTTTAAAAAAGCAGATGGTTCATCGCAACTGACAGAAGTTTATTAAGATCTGAAAAAAGGAATTCTCTCTATTGGTTTTGTGGTGCCAGCACAGTTTAAGTCATAAGAGAAGGGTCGTTGGTTTAAATGATTGTGTATTAATGCCAACATGGAAATTAACAGGTTTACTTTTTATTCAAATGTTATCAAACTATTTAGAGTATTTAATTTAAAAAGGAATACATTTTGCTGCAAAATGCAATGTCCTGGCCAAAAAGTGAATTCAGGTTCTTTCTTGATCTGTGACCATTATGAAGTTCCTCCTTTGAAGGAATAATATGCAGTCATCCCTTGTATAGCCAAGAGTTGCTCCAGAACCCCTGAATATACTAAAACCCTTACATATTCAAGTTCCACGGTTGCCCCAGTGGAACCTATGTATACAAAAGGTGGGCCCTTTGTATATGCATGGGTTTCAAATTCCATAAATATTGAATTTTGGTTTAAAAATATGAATCATAAGTGAACTCGGGCAGTTCAAATGCATGTTGTTCAAGGGTCATCTATGTTGCTTGCCTTGGACCCACCAGAAATTGAGTAAGAAGTTCAATATCTGGTAAGCTTTTTTGAATTTTGAAGAAATTGTATCCAAAATTTAGAGATATAAATTGACTCAATCTACCAAAATAATTAACATAAGGCCCATGCAATGTTTTCTTTACCAAAATTTATTGCTTGGTACAGTAGCAAATAATAGTGTTTTAGATTACACTGATTATAAATCACTTCCATCATTTTCTCCTTCCTTTGAGAAAAATAATAGTTGGTCTTATAATTACTGCTACAAAACTTTACAAAGAAGCTCTTATTAAATGGGGGTCCTGTATTCAGGAACATGTCAAATACAGTGGAAAGAAACACATTCACAGAATACTAGAACGGATGTTATGCCCTATCTTCTTCTGACCTTTTGCCCCTGACATAGTGCAACAGATATAATCAACAGAGACCTTAGTTAATAGATACAAATGCTAAAATGACTGAAAACAATGATTTTGGAAAGCTGTCGCGGACAAAGCAAAACAGTTTTTTGGCTTTCAAGGTCAAGGATCTGCCACAAGAATTTTTTGAAAGAGAAAGTATTGACTAATCAGTTACAGCCATGTGGTTATGGAGTTAAGAACAGGTAAACAGAGATACTGCAATATAGTAGCAGGAGTTGTGCAGTTGCTATGTTTCTTGCACATTAAGATTTTTTTGTACTACGTTGATCCTTAAAAATGTGGCCGGGCTCGGTGGCTCAGCCTGTAATCCCGCGCCTTTGGGAGGCTGAGGTGAATGGATTGCCTGAGCCCGCGGGTTCGAGACCTGCCTGGGTCAATTGGCCAGACCTCATCTCTACAATAAATCAAAACTCAGCCGGGCGTGGTAGCGCGCGCCTGTAATTCCGGCTACTCGGAAGGCTGAGGCGGAAGGATCGCCGGAGCCCAGCGGGTCGAGGCTGCGGTGGCCGGGAGCGGCCACTGCACTCCAGTCTGGGCGACTGAGTGAGACTCCGACTTTAAAAAAAAAAAGTGTGTTCCTAAAGGCAGTTTTGCTAGGTGTTTGGAATACAAAAATGGCTTTTTTTTTTTTTTTTTTTAAATAAGCTGTGCACACAGGAAATCAGATTAATGAGATACTTGGGCAAGGGAAGCCAGAGACCATGTAGACCTACTTGAGACAACTGTCCTTAGCAGTTAGAAAATTCTGTGCTAACATTTTTTTTTTTTTGCATTGAAGTGTTACTCTCTCTCTCAGATTGGAGTATTCAAGGCTACCAAAACCTTCACCTGCTGGACTCAGACAATCTTCTGCCTCAGCCTTCCAAAGTGTTGGAACTACAGATGTAAGCCACATCCAGCTAATTTTAATTTATTGTAGAAATGAGGTCTCGCCAAGTTGTTCAAGCTGGTCTCAGTTAGTCCTCTTGTCTTCGCCTCCCAAAGTGCTAGGATTATAGGCATGAGCTACCTCACCCCACGACTAACACTTTTGCAACCCAAACTCACCTGCTTTATGGACTAAGACCATTTACCAGTGAAATTTCTAAAGAGTAGCATCTTGAATTACTATGTTACATGAATTGCTTTGGATTTATACCATCAAACACGTTTAAAAGAGTATAATCCAATAATTTCATAAATTAAAAATGATAAAACAATAAAAACCATTTTTTTGCTTTGCTTTTGTAGTTCCTATAAATGAAATAAAGATAAAGGGCTTAGAGCAAACATTTTGTTTGTTATTTGTTCTTCATCCATTTAAAACTTCTGCTCAGACTCCTGGTCAGAGAACACCTATACAGATTCCATAGTTTAGGCAGGATGAAATGCCATATTCTAAAATACTTTTTCATGTCCCTTTACATTTCCAGGGCAGGTAAAGCAATTGTTACATAAAGTGTAACATGTGACTGATGTGTATCATGCAACAGTCACATGTGACTGACTCTCACATTAGAAAAATATGTAAAGAAAGACTTTATGCTTACTAAATTAAAGCTTTCCAAGTATGTAGTGTTACATGAAGGTGTTGTGATGATGTTATGGGAATATCTTGGCTGTGATATGATATGGTCTTACAAAGATACTTACCAAATCACCTTCCTAACAACTATTTCTCTTTGTTTTACTTTGCCTAAATATGTGATTAATTGGCATTTGTGGGAAATAAGGGACAAAACATGGAAGAAGTAGGACACAGGGTAAAATAGAGATAAAAATACAGCAGTAAAGGAAGCAATTGTTCACTAATGATAATTATACTAAATATATGACAACTCACTTATGAGCATTTATGAACTGAAAATTTTTCAGGAAAATAATCAATGTAGAAAATTTAGTTGATGATATGGAAAATTGCATAAGGCCATTTGTGTTGTTTTAACAGCCTGATATCAAAGGGTAGCTTTTAAAAAATAACCAGTGTAATTCTATCTGTGAGCAATAAATAAAGAGCATTTAGTATTTATTCAAGTTTTTGTTTGTCTTTATCCTTTAACCCAAGGTTTACCTTGGGTTTGTAATGTCCTAAGTGTATGTGGGTTGTCAGAGCAAAATAAAGAAATTTTAAAATGTTCGTGAGAGGTTAAAAAAAAAAGGATCTAGTATGTCTTTTAAAAAAACTCTGGGTACCATTTCATGGTTGTTGCTGGCCTTCTTTCACTGTTCAATGCATTTTCATTAACACTCACCACACACTCATAGGCAGCCATCTGTGTCCCTCTCTTTAAGAAGTTTTATCCTACAAGTCTTTCCTCATGGCACTGCTGCCTATTACATAAATCACAGAGACACTCAACCCCTTGGAATCGAATCAGAAACCCACAAAGCTGACTGCTGTCAGGACCTATAAGGAGTGCAATTAATACATTTATTATTTAGGAGTGGAGCTGTTTTCATTCCAAAAACTCATGAAAAATTGGAGTGTTATGCAGAATGAATATCAAAGTAACTAAGCTAAATGTATCTTTTCATCTTTGGGTTCACCCATTTGACAGTCATTATGTTTTCTGCTTCATCTCTGCTTCTGTCGGCTCTGCTAGTGTCAGACATAATTCATTCATTCAAGAAAGATCCATTTAATGCCAATATTTTGTGTTATGAACAAGACAAATCCTTGCCATCATGCAGTTTTTATTCTAGATTTTAAAACTGATTTTTTGGTTGAAATAAAAAATATAGTAGCACTCATAAAATTAAGAAGAAACTATATAATTTTTATGTCAAAGAGAAATAACATCTTAAAAATTAAATGTCAACTGGCAATCAGTATTAGCAGAAATAAAACATGATACAATCCAATATCAGATAAAGCAAAGTTTATACATATTTTTGTGTAGAATTATTCTGCTTTTTTTTTCAAAAAAAAGGAAATAGAGAAGAAAGAACAACAGCTAACCATGAAAAACTACAGAATAAAATTCATTTATTTATGTATATTGTGAATACGCATATTATTTCGTTTAGGTAAGCACTATTTGTGGTGCATGGAAGAAAGATTATAAATAATGCTGAAAGAACTCAGTTTTAAGGTTTAAATTTTAAATCTTTTTTAAAAAATGCTAAATTGACCATCTGGTCTTTTAAAGATAAATGTATTAACTGCATGAATTTATTCCACACAATTCTGTAATCTAATTTCATAAGAAAGCGCCATACAAATTTGGAACAAGACAAGCTTGTTAAAGCTTCTTTATGTTCAACAGTAAAGGATACTGCCTTAAAAATAAACATAAGAAAAATCAGAGTATTCATTATATCCATTATTATTCATAATGAGGTCTTTATTAAATTATATAATTTATAATTTTAAACTGAGTAAACTAGAATGAAATATATTTTGGTAAGAGGTATTGCTATAGCCAGGCTCGGTGGCTCAACCTGTAATCCCGCACCTTTGGGAGGCTGAGGTGAGTGGATTGCCTGAGCCCACGGGTTTGAGACCCGCCTGGGCAGCGAGACCTCATCTCTACAATAAATCAAAAAATCAGCCGGGCTACTGGGAAGGCTGAGGCGGAAGGATTGCCGGAGCCCAGCAGGTCAAGACTGTGGTGGCCAGGAGAGGCCACTGCACTCCAGTCTGGGTGACAGAGTGAGACTCCAACTCAAAAAAAAAAACAACAAAAACCAAAACAAAACAAGAGGTATTGCTATGAATAGTTAACAAAGGTTCACATAATATAAATATTATATCATTTTAACCTATTAAATTATCATTCTTTAAGTAATTAGTTATAAATATGATAATAGTTACTATTTTAGTATCAAATGGGAAACATTTACTTTCCGCGGTTCATTAAATCCACACAACCTGGGGCGTAGGGAAGTTGGCGGCTGTGCCAGTCAGCCTGTACAAGTCCTGGAATAAGTGAGTAAGTGTTTGGAAAATTTTGTGTACATGTTGGTAAGTGAATGGGCATATGAGTGACTGACTGAGGGAGGGCTAGGGAAGTCGAGGCTATCCTGGTGCAGCAGCTGGTGCCACAGCTGCTGGGCTTGGACCCTAGAGATTCTTAGGATGAAGAAGCTGAGCACCATTTTCTTTCTTTCTTTCTTTCTTTCTTTCTTTCTTTCTTTCTTTCTTTCTTTCTTTCTTTCTTCCTTCCTTCCTTCCTTCCTTCCTTCCTTCCTTCCTTCCTTCCTTTCTTTCTTTCTTTCTTTCTTTCTTTCTTTCTTTCTTTCTTAAAATCAACAAGCCCTCCCTGGGAAGAAAATGCTGGGAGAGATTGTGTAAGTGGGGGCTTGTGAGCAAGTGACCAGACCCCTGGTGCAACAGCTGGTGCTGTAACTTCTCTGCTTCATCCCTGGCTATTCCCAGGTCACAGAAGCTGAGTGCCATTATTATTTTTTTTTTAATAGACAAAAGTTTTTCTGCAAAAAAGCAGTAGGTTGAAACCATCGCCCCAGGCTCTTCCTCACCATTGCAGCATGAGAGAGAATGCTGACTCCTGGCTTTGCATCACTATTTTAGCTCCTGATAGGGCACTGGCAGCAGGGGCTATGGAGGGAGTCCAGAAGCAAAGTCCCATGGAAGAGGACAAGAGAGGCACTCCACCACCAACTTGAAGGTGGGGCAGGAAAATGATCTAACTTGCTCATCATGGAGCAACAGACCTGATCTCTGTGACTGGCAGATCAACTACTCAGGGATTGATCATGACCCCAAGGGAATATCCTGAAAGCACAAACTTCGGAAGGACCTGATAAGTGCTGAGTTCCAGGCAGCCCACCCCCTACCCTGAGCCAGTCCTGGGACAAATGGTGTGCCCAGAAAAGGATAAGGAAGAACTCCAAAGGGATCAGTGGTGAGTCTGGGGCTAACCCAACCCCCCCCCTTCCCAACAATCCTCTGAATGTCAGACCCACATAGGTGGGCCAAGACTGAGAGGGACAAACCCAGGCAGAACCTAGACATCAGTCGCAATAGAACTCCATTCCAGGATCTGCCTGGTTGGGGGATCCCCCACGAGTACATACCTAGGGAAGAGACAATCTTGTACCTCCCCAACAGAGGAGATCTCCCTGACCACACGAAAGTGGGAGGGGAGGACTGCAGCCCCATCCACCTCCACTGACGCTCCTCCTTCCCCACTTTGGAAACTGACAAAAGTGTAAAAGAGGTGGCTCTGCAGGAGAGACCTGATTAGAGGAATATTTACAGAGTCTGCCAAAAGAGGGCAGGTTTATTTTTTCTTTAATTTTCAATTTTTTTAGTTAGTTAGTTAGTTTGTTAATTCATCTAGTTTTTAAATATTTTTCCTTTGTGCACGAATGTGTATGTGAGGGTTTGATCTGCATCCTCCCCAAATTTTTTTCTTTTTTTTTTTCCTGCTTTGCTCATCTTTTATTTGTTGTTTTCTGTTTATGTGTGTATGTGAATGATTGAGTGTTCATCTGACAATTTTGTTGTCGCTGTTGGTTTGTTTTTGCTCTTTTGTTCTTCTTGTTTTTTTTTTTTATTTTCATTTCTTATAATTTAAGGTGTGTATCAAAATATGCGTAATGGTTTGACCTGAATTTCTTTTTTTCATTTCCCCTTTGGTCTTTCTGTTTTTCTTCTCTATTCACTTTGTGCTAGGCATGTGTGTGTGTTTAGTTTACTTGGGGTTTTTCTTTTTGTTTTGTTGTTTATTTTATTTCACTTTGTTGTTATTCCTATTTGCTTTGTTTGCATTGGTTTCTGCTTTGCATCCTCATATAAAGTGGTGGTGTGGAGTGGATCTCAGGAAACACATACCACAATAAGTGAACATTGTAATTTGCAAGTAGTTTCTGCCTCCTAGCACCCCATCCCTTACTTTATTTGAATTTCAAAAACTATAAGAGACAATAAAGCTTCCCTTCCACCGTCCTATTTCAAAATAGAACAAATTCAGAGCCTGGATCAGGGAAGAATAGAGGCCTGAGCAAACATCAGAAGGGAAAGCCTCTCCCACTGACACTGAATAATAGAACTAAAGAGAGAAGAACAAGAGATCTTTCACAAATGAGGAAAAACAAAGGAAGATCTCAGGCAATTTCAAGTTTACCAAAGACAAAACGCCTGAAAAATCAGACCTTGGTGTCCAAACATTGGAAGTGAACAATGACTGGTCCCTGAATATGACAGGGATTAGGAAATGGATGGAAAGAGTGAATAAGACTCAAGAAAGACAAGATATAACACTGAAAGAACTTGTAACAGAAATTTGGGGTATAAAAAATTTCATCCAGGAAATAAATAGCAAGATGGCAAGCATGGAAAGCAGAATTAATCTAGTTGAAGAAAGAATCTCAGTACTTGAAGACCAAACATGGAATTAACCAGATCTGTAAAAAACATGGAAAGAAGACTCAGAAAGAAAGAACAAAGCCTACAAGAGATGTGCAATTACATTAAGAGGCTGAATGTATGCCAGATTAGTATTGTACAAGAAGAAAGGGAAATGGTGAACAACTTAGAGCAAGTATTCCAGGAAATAATCCATGACAACTTTCCACATCTCACCAGAGATGTGACCAGTCAAACACAAGAGAAACAGAGAACTCCCACAAGACATCAAATGAGAAGACCAACCCCTAGACATAACAATTCATAAAATCCTAAAGGCAGCAAGAGAGAAAGGTTAGACTACCTACTGGGGAAAATCAATCACAATAGCATCAGACCTATTGACAGAAACGCTACAAGCAAGAAGGAATTGGAGCCCTATATTCAAAGTCCTCAAAGATAAATAACTTCAACCAAGAATTTCATCAGTTATGGAGAATTAAAATCCTTCTCAGACATCTAATCCCTCAGCGACTATGCGATTTCCAGACCAACTCTACATGAAATACTTAAAAAGGTATAAGCAGAGAAGAAAGGAAAAAAAAAAAAAGAATGACCACAGACTTCCCAAGAGAATAACAGAGCGCAGAATCAACAGAGAATACAAGAAACTTTAAAATACACACATACATCAACCCCAAAACCAAAAGAAAGCAAGCAAACAAATAAAAAATTTCAATAATCAGCCTGAATATGAAAGACCAAATGGACAACTGAAAAGACACAGAATGGCAAAGAGTATAAGAAACCATGACTCAATTATTTGCTGCATCCAGGAGACTCATCTCACTACAAGGGACGCACATAGACTCAAAGTTAAAGGATGAAAAATGAGTTTTCAGGCAAATGGATTACAAAAGAGGGCAGGAGTTGCTATCTTAATATCAGACAATACAGTCTTTAAGCTATCAAAAAATTTAAAAGATACAAAAAGACACTATATAATGATAAAAGATATAAACCATCAACAAGAAATATCCATCCTAAATATGTAGGCACCCAACACAGAAACACAAGCATTTATAAAGCAACTATTAAATAAACTAAGAAAAAGATATTGACTCTAACACTATTACATCAGGGGACTTGAATACCCAACTAACAGCATTAGATAGATCATCGAGACTAAAAATTAACAAGGAGATCCAGAACCAAAACTTGACACTTGATCAAATGGACCTAATAGATACCTACAGATTATTCCACCCAGCAACCCCAGAATATGCATTTTACTCATCATCACATGGAATGTACTCCAAGATCTATCAAACCCTTGGACATGAGTCAAGCATAAATAAATTCCATAAGGTTGAAATCTTGTCATGCACATTCTGAGACCACAGTGGAATAAAAATAAATATCAACATCAGGAAAATTTCCCCAAAGCCCACAAGGAGATGGAGACCAAATAACATGATGCTGAATCAAAGCAGAAATTAAAAGACTCCCGGAAACAAATGAAAATGAAGAAACACCTTACGAAAACCTCTGGGATGCCATGAAATCAGTTCCAAGAGGGGAATTTATATCTCTACAAGCACATGTCAAGAAAACAGAAAGATCACAAGTGGAGAGCCTAACAAATCACCTAAGGGAACTGAAAAGAAAAGTCCACCAAAATCCCAACTTTAGCAGAAGAATCCAAATTGCCAGAATAAGAGCCCAAATATGGAACATAGAAGACAAAAATATCATAGAAAACATCAGCAAAACAAAAAGCTGGTTCTTCGAAAGAATTAACAAGATTGGTGGACCCCTAGCCAGAATGACCAAGAAAAAGCCCAAATAAACACAATCAGAGATACAAAAGTTCAAATCACAACAGACCTTGAAGAAATACAAAAGATTATTAGAGAGAAACAAACTTGATAACCTAAATGACATGGAGGATTTTCTGACATCACACAACCTCCCCAGGTTGAAACAAGAAGACATTCAGACATTAAATAGACCAATAGCAACCATGGAAGTTGACTCCGTCATAGGCAAACTACCTACAAAAAAAAAACCCTGGACCAGATGGCTTTCCAGCAGAATTCTACAAAATGTACAAGGAAGAGCTGATACCAGTTCTATCGAAAGTATTCAGGGAATAGAGAAGAATGGAATTCTTCCCAAATCAATTTACAAAGCTAACATCACACTGATACCCAAATTGGATAAAGATCCAACAAAAAAGACAACTACAGGCCTATATCTCTTTGAATATAGATGCAAAACTTCTCAACAAGATTCCAGAAAATTGGATCCAAAAACACATCTCACAAATCATCCACTATGACCAGGTAGGCTTCATCCCCAGGATGCAGGGCTGGTTCAACATTCAAAGACCATTAATGTCATTAAATACATCAACAGATGTAAAAACAAGAACCACATGATTATCTCATAAGATGCAGAAAAAAGCTTTCGATAAAATCCAGCATTCCCTCTTGAATAAAAACCCTCAAACCACTTAGGTAAAGAAGGAATATACCTCAAACTAGTAAGTGTCATCTACGACAAACCCACAGTTAACATATTGCTAAATGGACAGAAACTAGAAAAATTTCCTCTGAAAACTGGAGCAAGCCAAGGCTGCCCACTCTCACTCCTCGTATTCAACATTGTGTTGGAAGTCCTAGCTCAAGCAATTAGACAAGAGAAGGAAATCTGGGGTATCCAAATAGGAAAAGAGGAAGTCAAGTTATCCCTCTCTGCTGATGATATGATCCTATACTTGAAAATCCAAGAGAATCTGTCAAAAACCTGCTTGCACTGATAAAGGACATTGGCAAAGTCTCAGGGTACAAAATAAATGTGCAAAAGACAGTTGCATTCTTATACACCAACAACTAGCAGGCAGAGAACCAAATTAAAAGCACAATACCATTCACAATAACCACAAAATAAATGAAACACCTTGGCATATGCCTAACCAGAGACGTGAAAGACCTTTACAATGAGAACTACAAAACATTACTAAAAGAATCCAAGAAGACATAAACAAATGGAAAAATATTCCATGCTCATGATAAGAAGAAACAACATTGTTAAAATATCCATCCTATCAAAGGCAATCTACAGATTCAACGCAATACCCATGAAGTTGCCAACATCATTCTTCTCAGACCTGGAAATGCCAATACGGAAATTTATATGTAAATATAAATAACCACGAATAGCCAAAACAATCCTTAGCAAAAAAAACAAAGCAGGAGGTATCACACTTCCAGACTTCAAACTTTATTATAAGGCTACAGTAATCAAAACAGCCTGGTATTGGTATAAGAATAGGCATATAGACCAATGGAACAGGATAGAGATTCTGGAAGTAAAACCTCAATTTCTCAACCAACTCATCTTTGACAAAGCCTCCAACAACAATCAGTGGGGAGAGGAGAACCTATTCATTAAACGGTGCTGGGGAAACTGGCTGATCACATGTAGAAGATTGAAACAAGACCCCTTCCTATCAGTATACACAAAAAATTAACTCTAAATGAACCCAAGACCTAAACTTAAAGCTTCAAACTATAAGAATCTTAGAAAATCAGGAGACACCCTTATGGAAATTGGAAATGGCAACCAATTACTATTCAGAACCCTAAATGCCCATATCTTAAGAAATAAGATAGACAAATGGGACCTCATCAAACTAAAGAGCTTCTGCAAAGCAAAAGAAACCATCAAAGAGCAGAGAGACAGCCCACAGAATGGGAACAAATATTTGCAAATTGCATTCTGACAAAGGTCTAACATCTAGGATCTGCAAGGAACTCAAATGCGCCAAAAGAAAAAAAAAAAAACACCAGCCCCATTATAAAGTGAGCAAAAGACATGAATAGACACATCTTAAAAGAAGATATATGGGCAGCCAATAGACACATGAAAAGTGCTCAAACTCACTCATCATCAGAGAAATGTAAATCAAAACCACATTGAGATACCACCTAACCCCAGTAAGAATGGTCATCATTAATAAAACAAACAACAGCAGATGCTGGCAAGAATGCAGAGAAAAAGGAATGCTTCTACAATGCTAGTGGGAATGCAAACTAGAGCAACCTCTTTGGAAGACAGTGTGCCAGTTTCTGAAAGAACTAGAAATTGACCTTCCATATGATGCAGTAATTCCCTTACTGGGAATATACCCAGAGGAACTCAAATTATTTTACAAAAAAGACACTTGCATATGTATATTTGTTGCAGTTCTATTCACAATAGCAAAAACATGGTACCAACCAAGTTGCACATCGAAGCTGGACTGGATAAAGGAAAAAAAATAAAAATTAAAAAAATATATATATATACATACACACACACACACACACAATGGAGTATTATGCAGCCATAAAGAAGGACAAACATATGACCTTTGCAACAACTAGGATGGATTTAGAGTTGATCATACTCAGTGAGCTGTTACAGAAAAAAGAACTGAGTACCATATGTTCTTACTCATAAGTGGATCTTGAACAATTATAATACTATAAGAAAGCATTTGGCAGTAATGGGAAACTGTCAGGGGAGGCGGGAGGGGATTGGCAGTTGAGGGAAAATGCTAGGGGAGGGAGGGGCATACTTCATCAACCACGGTACCTGCATAATCAGCGTTTGTATACCTAACCCTGAATTGTACCCCACATCTTTACAAAAAAAAAAAAATTCATGCAACTCTGCATAATATTGTTACCACCATGTCATGGGTGAGAATTCAAATGAACAGCATTTAGATAACTGGCTTATGGTTACATGCCTAGTAAGAGGTAGACACAATAACTATTACTAAACTTTAAGACTTCAGGAAGTAGTTTTTCCACTACACATTCCATTATTTTAAAAATTCTTAACTTCTCTTGATTTTTGATTGTATTCATGAGGCAATAGCTTTAAGCTTCATATAAAAGAAGCTGTGGAAAATTTATTTCACCAAGAACTCCACAAGAATTAAAGGATGCATGCATCTAATGTCAATGTTGATGTAATTAGTTAATGGTTACAAATATGCTTAACTCTGGTAAGATAAAAAATTGTTATATCAAGTTTTATGCAGCAGTTTTAAAAAATAAACATTGGGCCGGGCTCGGTGGCTCAACCTGTAATCCCATGCTTTGGGAGGCCGAGGTGCGTGGATTGCCTGAGACCGAGGGTTCGAGACCCGCCTGGACAACTTGGCGAGACCTCATCTCTACAATAAGTCAAAAATTAGCCAGGCGTGGTAGCGCGAGCCTGTAGTTCCCGCTACTTGGAAGACTGAGGTGGGAGGATCACCGGAGCCCAGCAGGTCGAGGCTGTGGTGGCCAGAAGTGTGCCACTGCACTCCAGTCTGAGCAACAGAATGAGACTCCAACTCAAAAAAATAAAAATAAAAATAAATAAACAAACAAACTTTGGTACAATGGAAGTCTCTCAAAAAAGGTAATCAAAATTTGAGGTCAGATCTCCTTAAAATGTACGAAACTGAAGAAACAAATGGAGGCTTGAACACTGAAGTGCAATATAATATAAATAATCATACATATGGTTTATATTTATATTTAATATATTTCACATATATGGTTCAATAGCAAATTGAAAGATCATATAGCTGGCACATTTTGAGAAATAGAACTAGCTAGCACTGTAGAAGATCTCTTTTTGATAACAACCTAACTCTGTCTCCCAGTTTCTTAATGTACATTGCTGAATAATACAAAATTATGTAGCTCTTATATAGATATATCACAATTTATTAGGCCATTATGAACAAAGCTGCTATAATTATTTTTATGTATATCTTGGTATAAAACCTCATTCCATTTTTTTTTAGGAGATGGCCAGTGGTTTTAAGTATCTTAAAGTTTTCTAAGTATTCCCAAACTTACTAAAATATTTGTATCAATATGTACTTCTACCAGCAAAATACAAACCCTACCATTTTTCCACATTCTTGTTAGACATTTTACTTTTGGACAATATGGTGGATAGTCAGGAGTATCTTATAGTAGGTGTCAATTTATGTTTCCAGATTCCTAGTACAGTTAGACAGTTTTCATGTATGAGGAGTCATTTGGATTACCCTTCCTATGAAGTACACGTTCACATCTTTTGATATTTCAGTATTGTGTTGTATGTACTTTTAAAACTGTAGGAAATCCTTAAACTTTCTGGATAAACTTTTGACTTTGTAGATCGTTTCCACTTTGTTTTCATGTTTTTTTTTGTTTCAAAATTTCCACATTTATGTTTATGACATGCTTTGGTCTTTGTTTTAAATTCATCTATTATATCTTTAGGTATTAGAATATTTAAATGATCTTTTTATAAAATTTTGACTGTGACACCATTTTTAGCTTCTTGTTTCCTGTACATTTTCATATTATACTTTCATTTCTTTGTGCAGAGTAAGCATATTCTGTTTTAAAATCTGTGCCAGATTATTTTAATACCCTACTTCCATTTTGTCTACAAGATCTTACAAATAGCATCTTTCCTGGTTTGGCCATTTACCTTTGGCTGCGTCCAAGATATTGTATTTGAAACATTTGTTGTTATCATTGTTAAAATTGACTATGACCTGTAACAATAGTATAATCCTCCTGAGAATTTTTTTCACCTGGGACCCTACTTGGCATTCATATCCCAGGTTCAAAGCAACTTTTCCTAATTACATAACAGATATCCCAGATTGGGTGCACTGTTTTACTTCAGCTTCTGCTTCTGCTTTTGGGGTCTCAACTTCAATTCAATTTGTATCCAAGCCCTCAAATCTGATTTCTTTTGAATTTTGCTTCAAAAATGTTTATTAAAAGCACATTTCAGTGTGTTTTAGTTGGTTCTTCAGAATGGACATGTGCTCTCATAACAGAAGTGGCTTTTAGAGTATAAATCTGTAGGTTTTCATTATCTTCTGCCTATTAACCTAGTAATTCTTCACTTATTTTTAAAATTATGTTGATTTCTAAAAATTTTATTTCATATTCAGATGATACACATGCATACTCATTGCCTGGACATATTGTGTAATGGTGGGATTGGATCTCAGGTGTCCCACTCTCCACAGAGCAAAAATTTTACCCCCCATAGGCAATTTTTAACTTTAAAAAATTGCCTAGTTTTTTCATAGTGTTTTAGTTATCTTATGACAAATTTTGGTCCTAAATTATTATTACCAAAAGTAGTGACCAATAAATTTCAAACCATTTGCTGTGATTCATACCTCTATAAATTTTTGCCTTGCATAGTCCAGAAATCCTTCTCCTTTAATTAGTTTGAACACTTTCTGGGTATCCATTGAAACAGTTGTCCCAATCTTTTTGTCGTCAGAGTCCAGTTTTATGGAAGACAATTTTTCCATGGACTGGGAGTTGGCAGAGTGGGAAATGTTTTCGAGACGATTCAAGCACATGATATTTATTTTGCACATTATTTCTATTATTATTGCACTGTAATATACAATAAAATAATCATACTCCTCATCATAATGCATAATTGGCAGGAGACTTGAGCTTGTTTTTCTGCAATTGGATAGTCCCATCTGAGAGTGATGGGAGACAGCGACACCCAAAGTATGTTGCTTATGTCCAGTCTACTCTGTAATCTCATTGTGGCTACTGTCACTGAAGAAAACCCTGCTTCACAAAGATAGGATATTGGAAATGGAAGTGGGCTTTTCAGGACTTTTGTGCCAATCTCAGGATATTTTACCTTGACTTTAATCCAGAACCTATGGAGATTTAAAATTTTCTCAAACATACTTTTTAGACCACCATCATTTGCGATCTCAAGCACTTGATCCTCTTCTAGCATGGACAAAGTCAATTCACCTGACTTATCCACATATCAATTACAGATCCATTCCTTCCATAATCAGGGGTCTTTTGTGGTTGGGTAGTAATGCTCAAACTCTTTCAAAAGCTGAGATAGGTGATTTCACACCAATTGGGAGAAAGAGACCTGCCTCGATCTCTTTCAAAATCTCTGCTAATGTTCAAAACATGTCAAAACTCCCAATGTTTATTCATTGTCCCTATAATTTCAGTTTGACTTTGAATGTAGCCACTTAATCTGCCAACTTGAACAGAGTTGTTGTTCTCCATTGAAGTGACAGATTGAGTTTTTTGAGCAGGTTGAATAGGTGACACAAGTAAGCAGGTTTTTTGACCCATTAGGTGTCACTGAAATGTTCTTCCAGTGGTGAATGTTTTTGTAAAAGAAATCTCTGGAGCAGCTCTTGCAACTCAAAAATTCTGGCCAGCAATCTACATTTAGAAAGCCATCTCACTTCTGTATGCTCTGCATCCATCTCCACACAGAGCTGCATGAACAGACCTGAGTTAAGGGAATGTAATTTAATGTGGTTGATAATTTTAATCACACCATGCAAAACATTGTTGAATTCAGTTGATTTTTTTTTTTTTTTTTGCCTAGCCAGCATTTCTTTATGAAGGACACAGTACATAGACTCATATTTAGAAGCAACCAACCGGAGTAGTGAAACGAAAAACCTATTCTGTCATGGCAGTCCCTCTGTCCATGCAGATACTGACACAAAATGATCAGTACAGTTTTCTTGATATGTAATCATTTAAAGACTTAAATAGTTCTCAGCTGTTGTATTGGTTGGCAACAAAAGTGCACATAATATATCCTCATTTACTTCCTCCTAAAAAATATATTGCACAAAAACAAAAAACAAGGCATTGTTGCCTTGTTGTCAACATTGGTAGACTTGGTCAACCTGGATTGAATACTACAGTGACTCGTTAATCCTCTCTAACAATTGTGTCTCAATATCCTCTGCCATTTCATCAATTCTTCTAGCTATGGTGCTGGCAGAAGGAGGATCGCATGCTACCTTTTGAACGACAACCTTTCCTAAAAGCTCTTGACAAATGCCCAAGGCAGCAGGCAGGATCAACTCTTTACCTATAGTAAAGGGCTTCTTTATTTAGCAATGTGATTAGCCTCTAAGAATGATGCTGTCAATGCAGACACATTTGGTGAAGTGATGGCCTTCAATAATTACTTCTATTCTTCATGTACACCTTTTTCTTCCCCTCTAAAAACTTCTAATAGTTGTGTTTTAAAGCAGAGTACTTGGTCTCCATGTGGCAAAGAAGTTTTGAAGTTTTTATAGTTTTGATGGATAGCTGGTCACCAAATATTATACAAAATGGACATGGAGAATGTGAATCACATTGTAATAGACACATAATTTAAAAGTACTCTTGCTGGGCTTGGTGGATCAGCCTGTAATCCCAGCACTTTGGGAGGCCAATGCGTGTGGATTACCGAGCCTGTGGGTTCAAGACACACCTGGGCAACTTGGCAAGACCTAATCTCTACCATAAATTGAAAATCAGCCAGGAGTGGTAGTGTACCTGTAGTCCCAGCTACTTGGAAGGCTGAGGTGGAAGGATCACTGGAGCCCAACAGGTCGAGGCTGTGGTGGCCAGGAGATTGCCACCGTACTCCAGTCTGAGTGACAGAGTGAGACTCCAACTCAAAAAAAAAAAAAAAGAACACTCTTAGTATTGCCTCGTAAGCACAGCTTTATTTTGTTGGCAGTCTTAGAGTCTTCTGCTGTCTCATCAATTAGTTTTTCTCCTTTTTCAAAGAAGTTGTCCAGTAATATTTGTTTTTTTACTTATTTTGGCCAAGGTTAGCCTGTGAGTTTACCAAAACTGTGACCGAGACAAGTGTACAATGTGGGTAAGAGGCACAGATGGAAATGGTAAATGAAATAATGGGTGGACCATGTATGGACTAAAGTAGGTGTCAGATAGTGACTTAAAGCCTACCACCAAATGCAGCTATACAATTGAAGTACATCAACTCACTTGCCACTCACTGACAGGGTTTTGATATGAATCTACAAGCAATTGATTTATTATGGTCTCTGTACATTCAAATTAATGTTAATCTGTATTTGCAGTCACTCCCCAATGCTAGCATCACCACCTCAGTTCCACTTCAGATCATCAGGCTTCAGACTCTCAAAAGGAGCATGCAACCAAGACCCCTTGCATGCACAGTTAACAAAAGGATTTGTGCCTCCGCGAGAGTCTAATGCCACCACTGACAGGACAGGAAACGGAACTTAGGTGGTAATGCAAATGATGAGAGTGGCTGTAAACATAGATGAAGGTTTGCTCTCTGGTCCACCACTCACCTCCTGCTGTGTGGCCTGGTTTCTGCCAGGCCAGGGACCCAGCGATGGGGACCCCTGCTTTAAAACAGCTCAAGAGTTTGGAATCTCTTCGTTTAAGACATATTAGTAAGAAAGAGTGCTCTTTCCCCTATTGTATCAACACTCTTATGAAATCATGGCTAACTGTTACTTGCTTATGATTTTATTTTCTCTAAGTATATCACGATCACCAAAATCATTCTGTCATGTATTTTTGTTAATGTTTGTTGCATGTGTTTTTGTTTACATGTTTGTTTGTCTTGTGCAATGTGAAGTTCTTGAGGTCCAACTGCGTAAACTAAGTCCTATTTATCCTTTAGTGTTTAAATTAAGTTTCAGTTCCACAGAAATCCTCCACCTTTTTCTCAAACTCCAGTTAGTTAGGTCTCTTGTTCTTTGCTAGAATTTGTCCTTACTATAGACACTTTCAGCCTGTATTGTGACTTCAGAGCCTTTACAATTCTTTACGCCTGGAAAAAAATCACCTCCTAGTGATTTTTGTGTGGCTCTATATTTGATATCATTCAAAAAATCTTTTCAAAGCTGAGTTCCTCAGAGCAGTCTTTGTTAACCACCCAGGTAAAAGACACCCTCACCAATCTGCCCTATTCTTTTAATCTGTTTTGTTTATTTCAAAATATGCATCACTATTTTTAAAAACTGCCCCTTTTAAAATTGGCTTCTATATTATCTGTATTTCCTATTAAAATAATTATCTATCGGGTAACCCCCTTCAGGTCCCCTCCCACTGTGGGAGATTTTCTGTCCTTTCAATAAATCCTGCTTTCTAAAAAAAAAAAAATTAAAAGTATAAAATTATCTATCAGGACTGAGATTAGTTTGTCTTATCTTTCATTTTCCTCCCAATATCTAGAATTGTACTCAACTAAAATTGTGCTCAAATCAGACTAGGCACTCAATGAATGTTCAGTGATTGAATTGTTTGACTCTCTCACTAGATTCTCAACTTTCCAAGGATGAGAATAGTGTCTATTAGGTTCTTTTTTATCCTCAATGGATATCATATTATAGTCATGCATCATGTTATTGATGAGAAAAGTATTACAAACAAAAGTTAAAAACACTAGGAAAATTATATACGTTAAATATTATGACAACTTTCTAAAGTTGATATTGCTCATAAATGAAATAAACTGTATTTTTATTTTTTTAAATATCAGAATTTGACTTAAATGAAAATATTAGATTTTTTTTTTTTTTTTTGAGTTGGAGTCTCTGTCACCCAGACTGGAGTGCAGTGGCCACTCCCGGTCACCACAGCCTCACTTGCTGGGCTCTGGTGATCCTTCTGCCTCAGCTTTCCAAGTAGCCAGAATTATAGGCATGTGCTACCACGCCCGGCTGATTTTTTTTTTTTTTTGGATTTATTGTAGAGATGAGGTCTCGCCTGCCCAGGCGGGTCTCGAACCCACGGGCTCAGGCAATCCACTCACCTCAGCCTTCCAAAGGCGAAGGATTACAGGCTGAGCCACCGAGCCCGGCTATATTAGATGTTAAAGTGGTAGAAAATCATAAAAGTAAATTGTTTCTCAAAGTGAGAATTATGTAGGGATTTTTGCTAGAAGCAAAATTTTCAAAGGTCAAACATCTAAAGGCTTAGAAGTGGAAGTAAGAGTGTGAGCGGTTCTTCAATGTACTTCCTTTTGTATTTGGCAAACAGCTTCATTCACACCTTTCCAATTTTTCGATTCTTTTGACAAACACTTCAGAGGAGCTACTGCTGATAACAACCATAACGGCCTCAGGAAGAAATTTTATAAAGAAAAAAATATAGTATTTTCAAATTGATAAGTACATATTGTGACTAAAATGTATTCAAAGGACGAATGTACAAGAAAATGCGGTAGGTAATAAGGACATCTTTTATTGTAGTTTTCAAATAATCTGAAACATCACCAAAAATGTAAGTAAAAGCAAACAGACAACAATAAAAATCATGGAATCAGAGAGGGGAAATATGTAATTCAAAAATTGTATATGTTCATGTAATATGCATATCCTAAATAGAACTTAAAAGTTTCCAGTTTTGAACAATAGAATATATCTGCTTCAGTTTTGTATTATAATATCAGTTGCTCATAAATGGGTACTTAATCATAAATCTTTATTTTTTGAATCAAGCAGATCATTGAACGTGGCAGATACCTTACAGAATTCCTATGACTTTTTCATTATTCCTCTCAGAATGTGTCATTTATTCTATTGTTTCCTCTACAAATACACTTGATCCTAACACTGATTCCTGGTTGTAGTCACAGTAGTATCACACATTTTAGCATCATGGATATTGATGGCTCTAATCACCTTCCATTCTTCCAGAAATGTTATCATGTTTAAATGTGGACACAATCTGCTCACTTGTGTTGAGAACTTATAGAAATAGAAAAATAAAGTAGATGACCTTGCAGAGTGTTTTGTTATTTACAAAGATGCATAAATCACAGGAAATTCATATTTAAAGGAGTGATGATGGCACATTCTAACTTTTAAGGGGGGGGCTGTAGAATGTAGACATTGAATAACCCACTGAGATTTGGTTCTGATGTAGACCTTACAATTTCTCTAGTATGTTGGTGATTTTTTTCTTTTTCTTTTTTTTAATTTTTTTTTTTTTTGCGTTGGAGTCTCACTCTGTCGCCCAGACTGGAGTTCAGTGACCGCTCACGGCCACCGCAGCCTCGACCTGCTGGGCTCCGGCAATCCTTCCGCCTCAGCCTTCCAAGTAGCCGGAATTACAGGCATGTGCTACCACGCCCGGATGATTTTTTCATTTATTGTAGAGATGAGGTCTCGCTGCCCAGGTGGGTCTCGAACCCATGGGCTCAGGCAATCCACTCACCTCAGTCTCCCAAAGGCGCGGGATTACAGGCTGAGCCACCGAGCCCAGCAGTGATGTTTTTCTTATTTTTTTTCTCCAGTGGGACGAGGAATAACTTTAGTGGCAAGGCAAGAACATAAGATGAAATGCATTCACACTTTTGAACTCAAAATTAGCACTGACCTTAGGTTTCTGAAGTGTTATCACTTATTTACCTTAACGTTTCTCTAAAACAAAGGTATCTTATATGTCAATCACTTGAAATGCCTTATCTTAGTAACAGAAGTCACCTGATATTCTGCTCATTGTGCCTTCCGTGAGGTTTCTTAAGATTTTATATGCACACACCCAAATATGCTTTGCCTCCTCAGTTTGGTTCTCTATGATTTCAAAATGAGGACAGAGTTCTCAGTAATGTCACACTCAGTCATCTATTTTTGTAATTCCAGGTACTTGGAACTAGTGTAATAGTAATATTAGTTCCAAGAAATCAATCTACGTTTATTGGCATCTTAATGTGGCTTCTGGAAAGATCATTCAAAATCAGCCATGTGTTTACCACTTATGAGGATACAGCCTACACCAGTGAGGTTTTCAATGTGCTGAGAGATCAAACTGTTACTAAAAAACTAACCAGAGATCTTGCATGCTTATTTTCATAACCTCCAGAAAATTTAAGTAATGTTTTTAGTCATGTTAAAAATGGATAAACCTAGGGCAGGATGAAAGGTGATGTATTTGCTAGGTGAAATAAGTCTATGTTGATACAAAGTAAATATTTTGAAGCCATATTTTTTGCTGGAAGTATTGTTTTATAAAATGGTGGTACAATCATTTCCTATGGGTTTACAAATGCACTATGCTTGATCTTTTGCATTCACTATCATATTTAACTCCCACAGCAATTCTCTCATCTACAACCTATCATTGCTTCTGTTTCACTGATGAAAATTTTGAGGCTTAAAAATGTTAAACAACTTGTATTAAATTACAGAGCTAATAAAAGCCTGAGCCAAGACGTAGACATCATAGACTAAATAACTAAACACAGCTCTAAACTGCCTCCCCAAACCTTTCAGTTAGAACTAAGTTTAAATATGATTTGACCAAGTGAGAAGAAAAACATAAATTTCCATTGTTATAACTTCCCAATAGATAAATTTTAGCTCATATTCTCGGGTTATGTCCATGTAATATAATGCTTTTCTGCTAGCAAGCTTATAAAGCATTCTGTTTTTAGAAAAAAAGTATGTATGCAGTTGAAAAAATACACGAGTCAAAACTGAAGTGACTCATCAAGAATACATAAATAGTACACTTGCAGGGATTATCTGGTTACGGTGGCTCAGCCTGTAATCCCGCGCCTTTGGGAGGCTGAGGTGAGTGAATTGCCTGAGCCCGCGGGTTCGAGACCCGCCTGGGCAACTTGGCGAGACCTCATCTCTACAATAAATAAAAAAAATTAGCAGGGCGTGGTAGCACGCGCCTGTCGTTCCAGCTACTTGGAAGACTGAGGCGGAAGGATCGCCGGAGCCCAGTAGGTCGAGGCTGCGGTGGCCCGGAGCAGCCACTGCACTCTAGTCTGGGTGACAGAGTGAGACTCCAACTCAAAAAAAAAAAAAAAAAAAAAAAAACAAGAAGACAACCAATACAAAATTCATCAATACTGTCAAGAATCAAGATTCTAGAATTTTCTTGATACTTCAGCATTAATGAATAATTTCCTCAATGATGTTGTTTTATAGTTCATAAATAGGATGATGATACTATAAACACTAGATGGTAACACTGATATGTCGCCTTATATTGACTTCTTAGAACTTTCTATCTCTATACAAAAAAAACCAAATTGGTTGCACCATTTTTAAGAATCTGAATTTATGATAAACTTAAAAAAAACTTTGAACAGTAAAGATATCACTTTAAGTAATCTTTCAATTACTTGCCTTTATGGTGATAATACATTCTCTTAACCATGACAGGTATTGTTTGTGAGATGCGGTTTTCTAAATTTCAATTTTCTCATCTGCAAAATTCTAATTATAGTCTCACAATGCACTTGCATTTTGGGGGATAAAATTAATTGGAATAAGCAATGTATCAGAGAAATGTGTGGTTTGTGGAAGTACCTCATTTAATTATGTAGCATTAACATTGCTAGAAACTAAGCAAATATATATGTATATATAATACTTAATAATTTTACAGATGAAGCCAATGCTCTCCCATATTTCCTCAGTCTCCTTTACCATTTTTGTACTGGATATATTCAAATATGACTTTTCTACCAATATCCAGCAATTGTGTCTTTTTATCAGAAGTTTGCTCTCATGAATTATTTGTAATGTAGATATGATAATAGAGAGACTTGCAGATGTTAATAAAGTTGTCTTCAACACGTAGGATTCTTAGAGGTTAACAAGAGGCACCAACTCTTGAAATTAACTAGGGAACAAGTAAGTCAAATATCAGATTGCTCATAGACTTGAGGGAATAAGCTGAAAAATTAGTCTTAACAAAAGGAACAAAACAGGAGGTATCACACTTCCAGACTTTAAACTTTATTACAAGACTACAGTAACCAAAACAGTCTGACATTGGTACAAGACTAGGCACATAGACCAAGGGAACAGGACAGAGATTATGGAAGCAAAAAAAAGGTCTCTCGACTAGCTCATCTATGACAAAGCCACCAATAACAATTACTGGGACAAGAGACTATCTTTAGCAAATGGTGCTGGGAAAACTGCCTGACTACAAGCAGAAGAATGAAACATGACTCTTACCTATCACCATATACAAAAATCAACTTTAAATGGATAAAAGACCTAAATGTACAACCTCAAACTATAAGAATCCTAGAAAAAAAATAGAAAACACTCTTATGCACATTGGGGTAGGCAACAAATTCTTGATCAAGTCCAAAAGTGAATGCCATAAAAGCTAAGATATAAACCATGGAACCTCATCAATCTGGAAAGCTTTCACACAGGAAAAAAAACTATCAAGAGAGTGGGGAGACAATCCACAGGAAGGAAAGAATAGTTGCAAATTATGCAGCTGACAAAGGTCTAACATTTGGGTTTCTTCAAAGTGAAAGAAAAGAAATGTAAAAAACATTGAAAAGTGGGCAAAGGTCATGTACAGACACTTCTCAAAATACAGCATACAAGCAGCCAAAAGACATATAAAAAATTGCTCAGTCTCACTAATCATCAGAGAAATGCAAATCAAAACTAAGAGATACCACCTAACTCCAGTAGGAGTGGCTATCATTAAGTCAAAAAATAGCAGATGCTGACACAGCTTTGGTTAATAAGAAATGCTTTTACACTGTGAGAGTACAAGCTAGTTCAGCCTCTGTGGTAAACAGTATGGCGTTTTAAAAGAACTAAGAATTGATTTTCCATACGATCCAACCATCCCTCTCCTGGGAATATACATAGAGGATCATAAATCATTCTACAAAAATGATAACTGCACACACATGTTTATTACCACAATACTCACAATGGCAAAAACATGGAACCAACCCTGCTGCCAATCAAAAGTGGACTGTATAAAGAAAATATGGTACAGATATATGATGGAGTATTACATAGCCATAAAGATGGATAAAATCATGGACTTCACAGCAAATTGGATAGAGTTTGAGACTATTATACTATATGAACTATCACAGAAACAAAGAGCTGAAGACCTCATGTTCTCACTGATAAGTGGACTTTGAATACTAGTCATGTTAGCAGACGAGAGCGATCATTAGTCACTGATCACTGCTAGGGGAGGGAGGGAACAAGGAGTGTAGGAGACATGTGACAACATGAAGGGTACTTGGGTCATTGCCAGGGAGAGTTAGGGCCATTTAGAAACCCAAACTTAACCTGCATGAAGTTTATTTATGTAGTTGATCCTCACTTCTACCCCATATTCCTATAATAAAACAAAATTTTAAAAAAATCTATGCCATATGTATGGCTCACACGGGGTTCTTTGAGTGCACATAAGGAAACTAGCACAACCCTTGATACAAAGCAATTGTGCAGAAAGTGAGATAGTTATTATTAGGTACAGGACCTGTGAAAGATTGTGTAGACCAAGGGCCAGATGGAAGCCCAGAATTTATAGCTACCTTTTTCAGCTGTGACAAGAACCTAGCATCTATAGTGACCATATAATCAATAAATATTGATCATGTGAATGTGTAAAATAAAAATGGGTAGAGACTATTTTTTTTAAAAAACTTCCAATACACCAGGCTCGGTGGCTCAGCCTGTAATCCCGCACCTTTGAGAGGCTGAGGTGAGTGAATTGCCTGAGCCCGCGTACTCGAGACTCACCGGGGCAGTGAGACCTCATTTCTACAATAAATCAAAAAATCAGCCGGGCATGGTAGCACATGCCTGTAATTCCGGCTACTTGGAAGGCTGAGGCGGAAGAATCGCAGGAGCCCAGCAGGTCAAGGCTGCAGTGGCCGGGAGCGGCCACTGCACTCCAGTCTGGGTGACAGAGCAAGACTCCAACTCAAAAAAAAAAAAAAAAAACTTCCAATACTTGATCAAACAAATTAAAAAAAAAAAATTAGAGTTTTCTGTCAGGTGAGTCCTGGTATTGTCTAGCAGAATCTCTGGGATTATCTTTTCCTATAGGGTGCACTATTTATTTATTGGTTTGCTAAAACCAAGGCTATTTACAAACCTGTATGGGTAGAAGTTATAGTGTGGTATTGTAAATGATTTCTAGTAATAATCATGCTTGTAAATTATTTCCAGTAGAAAACATAAATTTCTATAAGTCAAATTCTCATGTGAACTAATTTTGACAACTTACTGCTTCTCTCATTGAGTTGAATAAAAATCCTTGACACTTGAGTATTTTTTTATTTACATGATAATCATGTTTAATATTTTAGAAACAAAATATACCTTCTCATAACCATGGAAGGCAGTCATGATCTTCACCAATTTCATCATAGAAGCAACCTTGATGGGATAGCGCTGCTAATACTTTGGGGGAAAATGATGGAAAGATTAGAACATTGGCATGTGACTGTTATTTAATACTACTTGTTGCACACACATTTAAAAAGAGAAAAATAAACTTAGATTGGAAATAGAAGTCATAGAAGGAAATATAATAGTACTCAGAGGAATACTCTGTGTTGTAGCTTTTCAACCTAACTTGATTGTGTGTCATCATTGGGATCCCAGTACCTTTAAAAAAGTCAATTAAATTTTTGTGCTCCAAATTTAAGTTGATTCTTTAGGACTTTCTCAGACATCTTTTCTTAAATATTGTTTCTCAGAAAAAAAAACTTTGTACATTAAAATAAGCTGTTCTCAAAGGCATTACAAAAGGTGCCATTGTGGCTTATTTTTAAATTTACTTTAAAGCAGCATGAGTAGAGCTTGAAGCTCTTAGGTTAAACAAAAAATTGGAGAATAATTAGTATTCAAGAGTTCCAACGGATAAGATCATTGACTTTGATTATTAGCACATGGCAATTAGCAAAGGAAAATAAGTTAGAGTTCTACTAATTTTGTACTAATTGAAACCCACTTCAGATTAATTAAAAACTGATATAATAAACAAATTCTTAAAGCAATCGAGTACCCCCAAATTTCCTCTAGTAGTAAAGTGCCTGTGAAAACAGTGTCACCTCAAGGGAAAGCATCATCTGTAATATGTGTCTCAGATGTAGCATTCAAGTATAATGGAAAGAACAAATTCCTCAGAAGTCAGAGCTACATCCACCATAATGTCTGGCTAATGAGAAGAGAGACTGGGCTAGTCCTGTGTAGCATAATTTGAAAATTGCTATAAACCAGTATTTGTAGGTATTTTTGATGGTTCCCATTTCTGAATAAATGTTGTAATTTTTTCATGTGTTTATTCCACAATTTTATCTGGATGCATTAGTGGACAGTAAATTATCTTTTATTTTGTAGACCAGCAGATCATAAAGAGGGGCATTTGTCCATTTGGAGAGAACTAAAATTCATTGTAATGTTATCTTGATACAATAACTTGATATGGCTTTGTGACTATGCTTTTTTCTTCTGAAGAAGGTCATGTAGAGATGTGGGCTATCCAGAGTAACTGGCAAATGTTGATAGACACCAAGGCAATATCTTGTTTTTCCTTGACTATCAGAATTCATTAGGGGATTTGGAACAGGCAAGCCTAAAACATCAGCAAATGTTTTCTTCTGCCTTCTTTGTGGTTAGATTGTAGCCATATGACAGTATTAACCAGTAAAATATATCATTCGCTGATATCTCTACCTTTTTTTGCCAGAAATGTGAGCTTAGTTGAAACTCTAGCAGCCATTTTTGCAACTCTGAATAAAAGGACACGGTAATCTTTGAAACATTTTACTTGACTTCCTCAAGCCTCTGAAGAAACATCAGCAATTATTTCCTCCAGTCTTCTTGTTAAATAAGAAAATTTGGTTAAACTACTGTGGTCATTTTATGTTACCTGCAACAAAATATAAATCCTAACTTAAATATTACTCTATTGGCCTGGCTCAGTGATCCCAGTACTTTGGGAGGCTGAGGCAAGTGGATTGCCTGAGCCCAAGGGTTTGAAACCAGTCTGGGCAACTTGGCAAGACCTCGTCTCTACAACAGCAACAACAACAGCAAAAAATATCAGCTGGGCGTGGTTGCACATGCCTGGAATTCCAGCCACTTGGAAGGCTGAGGCAGAAGGATTGCTGGAGCCCAGCGGGTCGATGCTGGGGGTGGCCATGAGTGTGCCACTGCACTCCAGCCTGGGTGTCAGAGTGAAACTCTAACTCAAAATATATATATAATATATATATACTCTCAAACCTCTGGTGTACTGAAGGGGAAAAGAGAAGTGAAAGAATACTTTTTTCCTTTCATAAGTTAAGGAAGATAAATCTGTTATTAGCTGCACCAAATAAAATTCATCAAGCTATATGATTGTCCCAACCCCATATGACCAGATGCACAGTCCTTCCTCTTCCAATACAAATTTCTGCCTTTTCCAGGATTCCATATTGTAACAGGGTGTGTCTTATTTATCCATGCTTTGTGAGCTAAGGTTTTGTTCTTTCTCTGTCTCAAAATTCAACAACCACTGCTTTGTT
The DNA here is from genome assembly GCF_000164805.1 of Carlito syrichta. Taxonomy (NCBI): domain Eukaryota; kingdom Metazoa; phylum Chordata; class Mammalia; order Primates; family Tarsiidae; genus Carlito; species Carlito syrichta. The sequence continues at coordinate 94,158 of NW_007251860.1, forward strand.
CAATTCCCATTTTCCTCTAATGTTTTGATTCCTCTTATCCGCTATTGTTATTTCTCATACGCTCTGTCCTTGTAGATTTGTTTGCTTTATCCTTTACAGCCATTGTATAATCAGATCTAATAGTTTCTTAGAAAAAGCTTGAAATTATTACATAACCACCAAAAGAACCAAAGTCACGGATTATTTAGCAAATCTTTAAAGATATGCAGGCATACTCTAAGAAAGTCCCTTCTGCAAACTAAGTCTTTGTCAAATGACCACACAATCTTCCTTAGCTTCAAAAAGTCTGGCAAATAATTCTTGCAGTTAAAATTATTTTCTGACATTTGTATATTAAATCAATCATTGGAATATCTGATCAATTAAATCAATTGTTAAATCAAGTGACTATTAAACCAATATTAAATATTAAATCAATTGATTTTTTCACATTTGTTATACATCTCATGAATTAAATACATTTCATTATTTCCTATATTTGCAGATTTATAATTAAAGTTTTACCTCAAGATTTTTGAAAATTTCAAATACAGTAATTATTATGAAATCATGACACCACAACATCTCTAATGTCACATTCTGAATGCTGACTTTGGTTACATATGTGGTGACAGTTCTGTAGGAGATTACACTTAACACTGATGACAGCATCTCAACTCTTATCTCTCTACTTAGAACTTCTCCAGAAAGTAAGTTTGCTAAGGCTAAATATAAGCACTACTCAGAAGTACAAATAATTAATATCCTCTGAGGAAAACTCTTAGAAAATAAGATACAAGAGTCACTGATAAATGTATCAGCTTCCGGATCTACAACTTTGAGAGGTTTCTTGGGAATTTCTAATGAAGCATGCCCACATTGTTTTCTCCACAAAAATGGCATCAAGAATGTACCTATATGGTGGATTTGCTGCTTCTCTGTCTCACTTTCCAGTTCCTCACTTTTTCTACCTTGGACAATCTCCAAATAATTTATTCCTACTGAAATCCTTATTCTAGCCTTTACTGTCAGGAGAAACCACGCCAAAAGAGATACCAGTAACCTTTTATCAAGGTCTAAACTTGCTCTTAGAACAATTGCTGCTCAGATTCTTACAAACAAAAGGACTCTATAATTATCAGACAGTTACGAATAAACTCTGAGTGGAGAGAAGGGAAGAATAAAGAGGAAAATGTTATGTTTGATATTTTACTCAAGGTTAATAATATTTATTAACTATTTCATTAACCTTGAGTAAAATATGAAACATAGAATTTTCTGTTTGGCCAGGTGTGGTGGCTCTTGTCTATAAACTTTGAGCTTTGGGGAGCTAAGATGAGAGGATCACTTGAGCCCAGCAGTTCAAAGTTGCAGTGAGCTGTGGTGGAGCCACTGTCCTCCAACCTGGGTGTCAGAGAAAGTCCCTGTCTCCAAAGTTAATCTCATTAAAGTAAGACTCTGTGTAAGATACTGTAACAATATAAGAAGTGAGTTATATAGTCCTTTTGGGAATGAGGTGTCCAAGTACGATCCAAATCTTTGAAAATATTTTAACCTAAAAAAATAGGATTTTACAGTCTGAACAGAGTAATAAAAAATGATTTGAATTAATGTACATTTCTTTTTTGTTGTTGCAAAAGTTAAAAGTGTAATTGCTAGTATAGTATAGTAAAAGATAATAATGTTTATGAACTCTAAAAATATAATGCATTCTCAAATTATACAAGAGAGAATTCAGGAAACATACGGTTAATTTATTCTCAAATCCCCAAAGAGCTAAAGGACCAGGTAGTGACATATACGGAATCAACAGAATCCTAATATAGCATTTTATATGTGTGGTTAATGAATTATTCCACTAATATTCACTAGCTAGTCAGCCAGTGCAGAGTGATATTAGGTAAGGAAATTACTCACAGTTGTGTTTAATAAAATAAGAGAGAATTGTCAAATGACACTAATAATAGTAATAATCCTATAGCAGGCTAAACAATTCAGTGATAATTACAAGAATTAATCTCACTTTCTTCCCTGATTATGAATCTTCTATCCTTTAATCATAATGGGAGTGGTAAATTGTCTGCGATGAATTGTGAAAACCCAGCAGTGACTTTGGTGGAAGGCATCCCATCAATTTTGATAGGTTAAAATGATTTTGATTAGCTCATGGTCTTAAGCAAATATGACAACTGTGTGTGTGTGTGTGTGTGTGTGTGTGTGTGTGTGTGTGTGTGTGTGTGTGTATCATAAAAGAAAAGAACTATAATAAGTGTTTGCTGTTATTGCACAGAACCCAATAAAATCACAGTGTCAACAAAGGGTACTTGACAGCCTAACTATAGGTAACAACCTTCAAATACTAGAATTGGAAATAAAATTATAATATTTCACATAATCTTGCTTTTTTGATAACAAAGAAATGATAATGTTACTTACATTGCAGAACACTACTATTATGTAGCTATTTTAAACATGTTTATTGTACATTTTTCTCTCTAGGTAACTAATTTATTCAGAGATGAATTGGATTACAAAAATCACTTTTTAAGTCGATGAGAAGGAGGAGTGAGCTAGACTTTAAAAATGGCTGAAAGAGGGAAGAATAATAATTCATATTAAAGCTGTTTAAATTTAACCAAAATGTTTATTCACTGTAATACTGTTTTTTAAAAGTTGAAAATTCCTTTCTTTGTTATTTGATTATTATTGCTTATCTCTTCTCAATAGACGGTAGCTTTAAAAAAAGCATAGATCTCAAGTGCCTAAACTGAGCCTTCCGCATAACAAACATGCAGTAAATATTTGTTAAACAGATGAATGAAATAGACTTTTGTGAGCCATACACCAACATAGGTGATTCCTGAAGTTGTGAGGGCTCTCAGAAGTAGCACATATAATGAGAGGTAAACCCAAACCAACATTTAAAACGTATATCAAGGAAGAGATTCCCTTAAAACCGAAAAACAAGTATGAGATAAGTAAAAGGAGAATAAGAAAAGGTATGAATAAGGATGGAGTATCAAGGAGGGTGTAATCAACCATGTTAAATGCCATGGAAAGATCAAATGTAAAAGGGGCCAAAAAGAACGCAATACATATACCATTCATTGTGATAATAAAAACCACAAAGCATTGTGATAATAAAAGTCACTCAAATGTATAATTTAGAAGTAAGAATTATATGGTATCAAATTATATTTCAACAAAAGAGTTGAAAATGGAACAAAGTACGTTGGCTGAACTGTTCCTTCTAAAGATGAGAGGTAAAACTGTTTTTTCCTGAAAGCTAGAAAATTTAAACCAAAATGAGATATCACCTTACACCAGTCAAAATGGCTATTATTTTAAAAAGTCAAAGAACAACAGAGAAAAGATGGCCATTCTCTGTTGTTTGGATTTAATATCAGTTCAACTTCTATGGAAAACAATATGGAGATTTTCCAAATAACTAAAAATAGAATTGTCATTGAACCCAGAAATCCCATTACTTGGTATCTACCCAAAGAAAAACAAATCATAATATTTAAAAGCATACCCACGCTTATGTGTTCATTGCAGCATTATTCACAATAGCTAAATCATGGAACCAACTTGAGTGCTGAACAAAAATATACTGGACAATGAAAATGTACAGATACACCAAGGAATGCTACACAGTCATAAAGAAGAAGGCAATCATGTTCTTTGCAGCAACATGAATGGAGCTGGAGATAAGCATCCTGAGTAAGCTAACTCAGAAATAGGAAAAAGTTGAAAATGTAGTTATCATTCAGCATAAGTCTAGGTGACTATTCTTCAAATTATCAATGTATCCCTCTAGTGTGAAATGTGTATTTTGACATTCTGGTCCAGTTTACTTTGTCAAGTCACCCACGAATTTGTATTTACATATTGATAGCACAGCATATTTTAAAGTCATGACATTTTAGAAACAAACTCTGATGTTTGTATTACAAAAGCCTATTCAAACATGAAATCTTAATGTCAAAGACTTGGATGCTTGAGATAAAATAGATAATAAATAATTACAAGTCTAGAGCTTTGTGAGAGGTCTATGAATATTATACGAGGCTAGGCCAACATGTGGCTTCTGATATGAATAATCTGTTCTTGAATTATCACTAATTTGACCAATACATTGTCAATCCAAGAAAACCAGAAGAATTTTAGCTCTCTTAGTTAATGAACAGAAAGAATGAATTTTACTTTGGTGAGATTTTGTCCTGATTTCTAAACACTTTATATTAGTGAGAACCCTCCTAAGCTAACGGTTCTTAAAGGCATAGCCCCCTTGGCAGAAGTATTCAATAAATTGTTGTTTGAAGTGATAGAATATTATATAACACATGTAAGTCATACTAAATCTACACCTTTTGTATACATTTCTTAAACATTGTCATATGTTTAGGAAATTATGTTGTGCTTTAATCATATGATATTTCAGAAGTTGTTGAATGTTTAATATACAATGTTTCTATACAATATACTGTTTAGAGAAAACCTAACAGAATCTTTTTCTTTGATAATACTTTTGATTAAATATACATTTTAGGGTTTATTTCCTGTACCTCAATCGTGCCCCTGAATAGTGAAAAAATTGAGCATGCTAAGAATTGTGAAAATAATAAAAATATTATTTCGATGAAGAAGGGGGATTTTTTAAAAGATCAATCTTTAAGTGACTTTAGTACTCATCAAATTTGTAAGAATGTTCAAAGTCAAATATTTTTACAACTTGAGATATTAGGCAAAATCACTTTTCTAGCATACATTTTTGATTCATACCATACCTATTTTGTTCTTTCTACTCTTTCTCTGCCACACAGAGAAATGGTATTTAGTCTTAAGAAAGCTTAAAACAGCCAAGAGTGAATTGATTAATTGTCAAAAGGAAAACAGTTAAACTAATCAGTAGTTGGGCTAGATAGATCTTATCATTTCAGTTTCTTATGTTCTCCCAGGCTCCAGTCATTCTCTTGCCAAAATCAACTTAACTTTTTCTAGGCTCAAAAACAGATCAACCTTGTTGTCTACTCTGTGAAAATAAATGAATGAAGTTAAGCTAATCACATACCATAAGTTAATTAATTAAATACCTAATTAATTTTTAACTAAGAAACAAAAAAAGAAAACAAACTCTCCCATTGCCCAATTAAATGCAGATTACTGAAAGCATTTTTTTAAATAACAGGAACACAAAAGAATTGACAGGAAAAAAATGACCCCATTAAAAAATGGGCAAAGGATATGAACAGACACTTCCCAAAGGCAGACATACAAGCAGCAAACAATAAATGATAAAATACTCAACAGCTCTAATCATCAGATAAATACAAATCAAAGCCACAACGAAATACCATCTCACTCCAGTCAGAATGGCTATTATTTAAAAAGTCAAACAACAGCAACAAATGTTGGCAAGGCTGCAGAGAAAAGGGAATATTTGTGCACTGTTGGTAGAAATGTAAGTTAGTACAACCCCTGTGAAAAACAGTTTGAAGATTTCACAAAGAACTAAAAATAAATCTACCATTAGACCCAGTACTTTTCAGAAAATGCTGAAACAAAAAGTATCTCAATCAGCAAAAGCAATTTTGACTAGTGACATTGACACAATTATATGTTACTAAATATTTTCAAAGCTATCATTTTTTTTTGTTATACTGGATAAGAATTGTAATCTAGTTAAACATTTTATAGTCTTTTTGTATGTAGTGTGTTTATTATCTATACAGTTTCTTACAATCTCTTTAACAATATACAATTTTGCCATATTTTTATAATTTCATTCTATTTTTTATTGTATCTCTAATTATTTTTATCTCTAAGCATTTAATATATTCTAACTTCTAATTAAAAAGACATAAATTCAAATGTTAGTTGCTAAAACTATTTATTGCAAATAATGTAGACCTTTGTCTTTCATAGCTAAATAAAAATTTGATTATATGGTGTGATGAAATTAGTGGAGTTATACTTAAGTTTGTGTAAATTGTAAATACTTTAAAAGTAGGATACCAGATTGAATGTATACTTCCCTACACATTTTCTAGGGCAATAGTATGGATTTTATGCTATTTCTCATTTCATAAATATCTTATAATTTTAGCTATGTATTTTTAAAAATAAGTAATAAGAAACAGCATATGCATTTATTCATTTGTGTATAACTTATTGCTAGATTAGCCCTGTATTGTGTCAATTGTGATATGGCTGCTATTAGCAATACTAATTAAAATATATATTCTGAAATGTAGTTTGATTGTGTTTATATTGTGTTTATATATTGAAATGTTCTTTATCTACATCAAATTTAAAGACCTTCTTTGTTTGACAGAAAGTTTATCATATTTAACCAATTGATACAAGATTGGTCATTGAATTTGTTAATGAAGTAATATGGTAGGTATATTCATTCTAGGTGCTAAATAAATAAACATATTTATAATTTTTTTGGTAAAATATGTAAAATCCCAGAAAGATACACATATTTTTCCAAAAATATGTTGAAATAGACATTGTGGAATTAACTTTTAAAAATGTACAACTCTTTCTGATCAAAATGGGAGAGGAAATTGCCAAAATCTGAATCAGAATGATGAAAATAGACAGAATTATTAGTCTTGCTTGAGACTTTTATAGCATAAAATTAACAAGGGTTATAGTTCTACTGAGTGGGTCCAAGTTCTTTTTTAGGTCAATTGATTTTAAATTTTCTATCTGTAAAAAAAAAAGAAAAAGTTTATTGCACTTTCAATTATTATATATTTTAACAATATGTCATTATTTTATGTCTGAATAATAATCTGAAAGTTTAAAGAGTTCCATGACTTTTCTTTAACAATCCTCACTCCCTTATAAACATGAAAGTCACTAATAGATTTGATTACCTTATTTCATCTTAACACTAATGTATTAATCCATGATGTACAAAAATAATTTTACTAATCTAATTAACAAATTGCATGCTAATAAATTGTATTTATTGTCGAATCATTATTGACACATAGTAATTTTTTCATTTCATTAAATTATTTATAATATTAATAATTGAATCCAGCTGAATTTTTGTTGTTACTATTTGGATCTTTATAAAATGATTTTAGCCGGGCTCGGTGGCTCAGCTTGTAATCCCGCGCCTTTGGGAGGCTGAGGTGAGAGGATTGCCTGAGCCCGCGGGTTCGAGACCCGCCTGGGCAGCGAGACCTCATCTCTACAATAAATCAAAAAATCAGCCAGGCGTGGTAGTGCATGCCTGTAATTCCGGCTACTCAGAAGGCTGAGGCGGAAGGATCGCAGGAGCCCAGCAGGTCGAGGCTGCGGTGGCTGGGAGCGGCCACTGCACTCCAGTCTGGGCGACAGAGTGAGACTCCAACTCTAAATAAATAAATAAATAAATAAATAAATAAAATAAAATGATTTTAAATGTCAATATACCATATTCATTGAAAAACTATGATTGTTATTAATAAAATTCTGTTTAGCAGAACATATATTAAATTGGAAAAAATATTGTGACGTAAGTGAAATGGAAATATATTTCAAAAAGAAAAAGAATGATATAAAATGAACTATGGTTAAAGAGTCAACTTGTATACATTTTAAATGAATAATGTATCTTAAATCATAAAGGTAAAACAATAACCTAACATTTTTATTTTTATATGTCAATGTTGTCAGCATCCTAAAAACTACATTCTTTGAAACACCTACAGAGAATCTGCTTTTTGCCAAGCACTGGACTAAAAGCAAGTCATAGCAGCAATCAAAGCATGATGATGACTCTCAAAAAAGTTTGTATTCTAGTGAAAGATAAGATAGCATTTATAAGACTATAGATTAAGTATTAAAATAGAGTTATATAAAAGTCTTATTGCCAGCATTGGGACACTGTAACAAACTATTATAGCATCATTATTGCTATGGTGAATTATACATTTAATTATAGTTATATACTTTTTTGTTCAATAGATCATGTATTATGAATGTGGTAAGGAGGTATTGGGCAATGTTAACACGATATTTGCTAACTTTAAAACAAATATCTGATTGCCTATACTATCGAATGTTATTCTATGTGATGTTGATAAATTGACAATAAAATATATGTCCCTAAGAAATATAATGCATAAACTATTTAATATAAATGATAAAAAATATAAAAATTGCAGGTGCTTTATTACGTTCTACAGAATTATATTCATGTACGCTATTCCCTAGTGGTGTGAATTTCTGTGTTACTTTTCTCAAGGAAGTTGCTCGTTTGCCCTCACTCTTTGTCTCTCTTCTCTTTCCATTGGGATGGAAAGTGTACATCTAGGTGGTGAGACAGTTTGAATCTTATAAATTAAGACTATACTGTAGAGGATAACGGATTAAGTTAGAAGTAGTTTGCATGTAAAATGACCTTATGGATTAGAACCATATAAACGTATCTGATATTCAAGTATCTCTACACTACCACAGAAGAAATAGACACCTACATTGTTTAAGCCACAGCATTCTGAATATCTTTTTTTAAATAATAGCATAGCCTACGATAGATTCCTTCAAATTTATTGGCATAAGGAGATAAACCAGTCTAACATTGACTGAAAGATTAGGAGAATATTTCAATTTAGAATGACTAGAAAAAATTCAGATTCATCAATGTAGAAAACTGTCATAAAAAGAAAGTCCCATGCACATTGCAGTGCAAAATTCAGTTTTGTGCCTTAAAAGAATCACTTATTGTTTTCTATTTTTGAAAATATTGTTTTTCAGTACAGAATAGGAAAGGTGGATGGCATATTTATAAACTTTTGAGGAGCAAAGTTACAAAGCATTTCTCCAAAAGAGATGACTTTTGTCATCAGTATTTTACTGAGAAATTCTATATCATCAAAGCTCTATCATTTTGGTGAAGTATGATACTAATAAAGCATCATGATGATATATATGTGAGTCCTAATATATCATCACGATGCTATCCCTGAAATGATTTATCAGGATTGTACATCAGTTTGGTGACATTGCATTGATGTTGAAGTACCAGCAAGAATACATCCCTCAGACTTAAAACCCTTATTGTAATAATAAATGTTTTATTTCTATAAATTTATTTTTATGAGAAATGAACTGTTATAGTATGTCAGCTTGGGTGAAAAAAGAATACAAGAAATTCAAAGTATTAAATCTATATATTTGACTTCCATGGAAAAGGTACTATGTACACATATAAAGATTTAAGTTCATAAATTACAAGAGTATTACCTTATTTTTAGGAAAACTTTGCTATCATAATTTAATTAAATAAAATTGTTAAAGAGTTATAAGAGTTTAAGACTAGCCTGGGTAACATAGCAAGACCTCATCTCTTTAAAAAAAACAAAAAGTTAGCTGGGTGTGATGGCCTGTACCTGTAGTCCTGGTTACTCAGAGGGCTAAGTCTGGAAGTTTGCTTGAGTCCAGGAATTTGAGCTGTGATAGCACCACTGCTCTTTCACCTGGGTGCCAAAAGACTCTATCTCTGAAAGCTTTGTATTCAACTTCCCATTATTTTTGTTTGTTCTTTCCCCTCATATTAGTAGAATACGCTTATACTCTTTCATAATAATCATGTAAACATAGATTTTAGGTGCAAGTTTGTTCTTGATAACAACTGAAAAAGTTGTATCTGAACACAAAAACCTAAACATAAAAATGAGATTATTCATCTCAAATGAAAGGTGAATTTATGTGTTCTCTTGATTCTCTGAGAGCTTAAACATAAACAAAATACAAACCAGAAAATTCTTATTATTAATTTAGAGCACTCACCTAGAGGGTAAAATTAAATTTGCCCAATTGTTGAAGTCAATGCTATTCTTATGATTTATTTTCACACATTCCAGCGGTAGGTGAGATTTTGCTGATCCCTGGAAAAGCGGTGTGATCATCAAGATTTCCGTCTGCAGTGGACTAGAAAGGAGATGTACTAGCTGGTGCAGTGTTTCTGGTTTTTTTAAGTGCTATAAAGAAAATAGTAACCACCAGGTGTGAAGAAGCGGCTTTTGACAAGTATTGCTAATAAGCCATAAGGAAACATGCAGCCTAAGACTGATTAATCAGAATGTAAAGGAACATGTGGAGAAATCTCCACAGCAGTGTTTTCAGATTCCTTTATCTTCTAGAACCAGAAGACAGTGTTGAAGAACAGGCATGAGCGGGGCTTGGTGGCTCAGCCTATAATCCCACGCCTTGGGAGGCTGAGGTGAGTGGATTGCCTGAGCCCCCGGGTTAGAGACCCGCCTGGGCAACTTGGCAAGACCTCATCTCTACAATAAATAAAAAAATTAGCCGGGCATGGTACCACCTATAGTTTCAGCTACTTGGAAGGCTGAGGCAGAAGGATCACCGGAGCCCAGCAGGTCGAGGCTGCGGTGGCCGGGAGCGGCCACTGCACTCCAGTCTGGGTGACAGAGTGAGACTCCAACTCAAAAAAAAAAAAAAAAAAAGAACAGGCATAGAACTTAGATGTTGTCCAATTAAAACTGACAATATTGAGTCCAGGAATGTTAAAACACAAAGTCATGAGGCTGGTGACACCAGCAGCAATCCATTGTACAATGGACATGGTATATGGAAGACTGGGCTTGACTCTTCCAAATCATCTTCTCAAAGAGGTTCATTCTGACCAGCCTATTGAAAACTAGAAACTTCTACCCTGATGTCCTTTAGCTTTCCTCTAGTCTTTTTTCTCAGAACCGATCACCTTCTAGCATTGCTTGCTCTTTTTATTCCTTGTTTACTATCTTCTCACACATATACACTTGAGTGCTTATACAGTGAGGGAAGATCTTTGGGCATCTTATTTATGGATGTATTTTATTTGTGGACACATAGTATATCCTCAGTGAACATTCTTGAATTTTTTAAAAAAGAGATTGGGCTTGAAAAAATTTAGAGGGCAAAAGTAAGCTGCATTAAAAAGTTGGCTCAGGCTTCTTGACTCCCTTTCTGCTCACATATAAAGGGTTTCCTAAAAACAGCTGACAGAGACAGAAAATGCTAAGCTTGTTTCAAAGATGGATTTAACAAGTTGGTGGTTGTAAACTGAAAACGTAGTGTTAGCATTTCAGGCTCACTCCAGGGGAGGTCTGAATGACTGGTGAGGGGAAATCTTCCTGTTGAGCAGATCTTTGGACACAGCTCCTGGACACGTACACTATTTGAAAAAAGAAATTACTCAATATAGGGATAGATTTGAACTTGTGGGCAGTAAAAAATGCCTCAGTTTATTACACAAGAGCTTTTAAAAGGCAAAATTGCAAAGTGGGGACAAAAAGGAGACCCCAAATTTGCCTGTATGATGTCCACTTGTGTACCTAATCCTGAATTGTACCCCACATCTTTAAGCAAAATTAGGAAGGGGATGTGGATAAGAAGTACGTTAATGAACATACTGCACTGAGTACAAAGTGTGAAGATCATTTTTTTTTTTTTTTTTTTTTTACACATTAATACCCATGAGAGAGTGTTTAGTGAACAGAAGCACAAAAAGAAATGGGGCCGGGTGAGGTGGCTCAAGCCTATAATCCTAGCACTTTGGGAGGCCGAGGTGAGAGGATTCCCTGAGCCCAGGGGAATCAGGTTAAAGATGTTGGCTAGTTCCTTACATCTTTGCTTGCATATTGGTGTTATTCAAGGAGTGCTTGGAATCAACAGCAAGTGCTGAACATCCAACCTACTTTCAACAAAGAGCAACACTCAGTTTCCGCTATAATACAATTCCTTGAGGAAATACAAGAAGCAAACAAACAAACAAACAAAAAACTAGATGATTACAAGTTGATTATATCAGATCACACCTTTTTTGAAAAAGACAGTGAATAAAATCTCAAATAACTGCTTTCCAGATCAAGGCATAGTATGTGACTATGAGATTCACAGAATGTACCACAACCTGCATTATCCAGAAGCTTCTTCCTGGTAAACACTGTAATAACCTCCTAAAGGCATAGCTAAGGTGCCAACTTGGAAATGAGATCCTGAGAAAATGGGTTGCCATTCTTTAGAACATAGAATGCACCAACTACCACCATCTAATGTCGTTTCCCTAACAACAGACACAAACAGAGCAACTATAGGTGGATTAGAAATAGATGTGGCCCTCTTAGCAAACATTTCCAGGGTCCTAGGAATATATGCTTTTGTCCAATGCAATTTTTTTTTCTTTTTTTGAGTCAGGGTCTCACTGTGTCACACAGGCTGTTGTGCAGTGGCACAAACATGGTTAACCACAACTTCCAACTTCTAGGCTCAAATGATTCTCCTGCCTCAACTTCTGAAGTAGCTGAGAATACGGGCATGTGACATCATGCCCAGCTAATTTTTTGATTTTTTGCTATGTTGCCTAGGCTGGTCTGGTCTCAAGCAATCCTCCCTCCCTGGCCTCCAAAAGTGCTTGGATTACTTTCGTGAGCCACTGCCCCTGACCGCTACCTCACTTTAGACTGTGGAAATAGATGTACTCTATTTCAAAACAGAGGTTATTTTATCCAGAGACAGTAAGGAATACCACTAAACATAAAATTATATCTGTGACCTGTCCTCTTAAGCCTACCCATGTGAGTAGCCTGACAGGCACAGAAAAGATTACCATACTTTTATAATGCTTAGAAATAATGAAGTCTTATCATAATGAAGAGGCAGAACAACTACCACCCAGTGGGGCAGAGAGAAATAAGTTTAGTATTGAAGTAATCTACTGAGTCATTCCTTGGTACTTGCATGACTAGTTCTAACATCTCTTCTAACTTACTTTCCTCCTTCCTCCTCTTCCTCATCATCCTTTTTTTTCTCCAGTTTCCTTTCCTTTTTTCTCTTTTCTTCTTTTCCATTTTTCTTTTTCTCTTTCTTTAGTTTTCTTTCTTTCTTTCTTTCTTTCTTTCTTTCTTTCTTTCTTTCTTTCTTATCTTTCTTTGTTGTGTCTTTCTCTCTCTCTCTCTCTCTCTTACTTGCTTTTTGCTTTAATTTTTTTTCTCTTTTTCCTTTTCTCCCTTTGTCCTTCCCTTCCTCCATTCTTCCTCTCTTTCACATCCAAATAATAGCATGGCAACCAGCAGTTTAATCCCTTCACTGGTGAACATTTAGGTCATATAGCAAGCAAGCCATCTAGACCAGCAAAGTACAAGCCAAGTTGGAGGAGACTCTAGGATGGGTGATGAAATAGAGAAATGATAAGTATCAGCCAGGGCCTCATAACCAAATGCAGCAGTAGGCCGCAGCTATTTCCATGAATTTTTCTCGTATAAGGTTGTACCAAAATTGTGGCACACTAAAATTCTGCTTAAGCACAACTAGTTGGAGTGAACTTAATGTGAGAAGTAAGTGGATCTTAGAGGTAGACTGCAGTGTGTACTCTTGGTATTCCATCCAGGTGCTTTTCATCAGTCCTGTTCATCTAGACCTCTTGTTCTCCAATTATCCTCCATTTCTCAGACAATATCCCTCCACAGAAAAGGAGCCAACTTGCCCAGGAGATTAACTCCTCCCTTGGGGTCCACCTCATGGCTAATGATTGACAGACACAGAAGTACATAATCCACTTGCCTTGTCTCAACATAGGGTCAGTTCTGTGGTGCTAGTTATGGTCCAGATGGTCCATCTCAGCCAAGTTCAAATTTGAGTAGCTGCCTTCTTTTGTCCCTATCCTGTTTCTCTTATTTTCTTCTTCTGAAAGCAATTACCTCAATATGTCACTTTTACAGAAATTAACAACTTACCCTGTGCTTCCAGGGGACATATTCTAAGACACAAGTAATTTAAAAAATATAGCTACTATTTAGAGCACCCACATTTACATCTACTTCTTCATTCATTTAGTTGTTCATTCTTATAAAAAGTATTTGCTGAGCACCTTCCTCTGTCAATTACACCTTCTAAATGCTGAAAATAAAATGAAAACAAATCCCATAGAAGTTTCAGTTTTGGGGAGGGGTGAGCAACCAATACACAAATAAAATCAGTTTTGATAAGCCTTTTAAAGTAAGTGAGGTAAAGTGATATAGTGAGATATGAGTAATATTTTAATAGGCAGTGAAAGGTTTTTTAGATATTTGAACAGAAACCAAAGAAATTGGGAATGAAAGCTAGAGCGATTTCTGGGCTGAGTAATCCAGCTGACAGTTTAGGTACCAACGAAAGTGTTTAGGTGAATATATATTTTTCCTATAAGAGATAGAAAATTGCCATTGATAACTAGTTGAAAGGAGAAAGAGAGTAAGAATTAGGTGGAATAATAATTTTTTACATGTGGCAAGTGAATAATACATGTCTATCAATACTCTCAATTACTAAATATAAAAGAATATGTATGAAAACACTGTGAAAATTGCTTTAGAAATTATCATTGTAAATACATTTTATGTACTACATCAAATGTTAGGAATTATTTATCTTCTATAATACTTTGTCACAACGGGTTGGTGTGAGTCAACATATATCTGTACTTGCTACACAGATATAACCCCTAGCCTCAAGCTAATATGTTCAGTAGATTTATAAGATTGAACTTTCTCCTGACAAAACTCTTCAAAATCTAAAATATTTTGTTATAAATAACTAGAATTAATAAGTCAATAGAAAAAGCAAGTTTTGAGAGGTTCCATGATGTGTTTGTTATTGGACCTGCAAATTTTCCATTCAGAGATATTTTGAAGATTTTTAGAAATATGGGTTTGCATGTGGAGAAAGTTTAAGGTAGCTATAAATATGCTCACAATTTTTACTTTGGTAAAGTTGTTTTCCAGTGTGGTGATTTCTAAAAGAACTAGAAATTGACCTTCCATAAGACCCAGCAATCCCCCTCCTGGGAATATACCCAGAGGAACTAAAATGATTCTGCAGAAAGGATACCTACACTCGCATGTTTATTGCAGCACTATTCACAATAGCAAAAACATGGAACCAATTGTGCTGCCCATCGAAACTGGACTGGATAGATGTACTGTGGTACAGATACATAATGGAATATTATGCAGCCATAAAGAAGGACAAAAAAATATGGACTTTGCAGCACCTTGGATGGATTTAGAGTCTATCATACTCTGATTTATCACAGAAAAAAAGAACTTAGTACCACATGTTCTTACTCATAAGTGGATCCTGAACATTTACCATAATACTATAAGAAAGGGATTGGCAGTAGCAGGACACTGCTGGGGTGGGTTGCGAGAGGACACAACATCAACAAAGGCAACTGATCTCAAACCAGGCAAAGTGGGGACCAACGGGAGTCCCAAACTTCACTTGTATGATGACCACTTGTATACCTAATACTGAATTGTACCCCACATATTTTTAAAAAAATAAAAAATAAAAAGAGGAACTTGGGAAGATAAGGTGAGATTGATAAATGGATACAGAGTTACAGTTACATAGAAGAATTAAGTCATAATGTTCCATCGCACAGTAGGGCCACTATAGTTAAAAATAACAAATATTATATTTCAAAATAGAGAGAATTTTGAGCATTCTTACCACAAAAAAATGAGACTGTTTGAGGTTATGGAGATGCTAATTACCCCTAATTACACATTATATACATGTATCAAGAACATTGCATTGTACCTCATAAATATGTACAATTATTAGGGGTCAATTACAAATAAAACAGATGAAATAAAAAAATAAAAAGAAATGAACATAAATGGAAAAAAGTTGTTTTCTATTAGAAAGATAAACTTATCTATGTATATATCACATACATATAGATATTTAGAAATGGAAACCATTTCATGGTAGCAAGAGTTGAAGTTATTATGAAATCAAAGAAAATACTTGATTGAGAATTTTGTCTTCATAATGGCTTTTTTGAGAATATTGGAATACCCTTGAACTTTATGTAGTTTTTCATGTACTCAAATAAATATTTGAAAGGCTTGTTTATATTTAAGCAGCTTTAACTAAAGCAGCTAAAAGCAGAGAGATGTTAAAAGTATTTTTTTAAACAGTGTGCTACATGTATCCAGGCAACCACTGGGCAATTAATAATCCCTCTTAATAGGTACTTGTCACAGCAGCCTGATGTAGAAGACAAAGGATAAGTTGAATATATTTTAAATGTGTATGTAATATTAAGTAGTTATGTAAATATTTATTTAGTCAAGAATCAATCATTGAACATCTAAATGTATAGACTGAGATTTTGCCGTCAGGCAAATTTTAAACTGTAATGTTATGCAAGGAATCAGTTGTGAAGTGAGAAGATAGTTCAGGAGAAGGAAGTATTGAGATTGCTCTTGGTGTATTAAGATCAAAATTTTAAGAAATATTAAAAAATACAGACCCCAAATTAAATAAATTGAAGTTAAAAAAGTAGAGAAAATGTGTGATACCACTGAGAAATGAGGTAAACTCATTAATACATTTTTGAGTTATTTCCTAAAATTACAAATAATAGAATGTGATTTAGTTTATCTGTAAAAGTATAATTAGCACATAGTTTTCACATCATTGCATTTTTATCTTGACTTTCATTTCAGAACCTTGTCCATTTGTTGAAGATGATATCACCAAAAATAATGGTGAAATACGTAGTAATACTTTAGACAACACATCAGATTAACATTTTCTTTTTAGAATTTCTTCTTTGAACATACTTATCCTTATACAATTATTCTTATATGAGAATAATTTACAAACATACGACACTTTATTGATAGAAAAAAATGAAATAATGTCTTTTGCTGCAACTTAGATGAAACTGGAGAACATTATCCTGAGTGAACTAACTCAGGAGCAGAAAACCAAGCACCACATATATTCTCTTATAAGTGGGAACTAAACTAAAGATCTACAAAAGCATGGAGAATGGTATAATGGACGTTGGAGACTCAGAAGGGGGAGGGGGAAAAGGTTGGAGGGATAAAAAAAATCACCAGTTGGGCTCAATGTACACAGGTGGGGGTGGTGGGTACATTTTAAAGCCCAGACTTCTTCACTATTATACACATTATTACAATGCATCCATGTAACCAAAAGCTATTTGTACCACCTAAAGCTGTTGCAACAAAGAAACAATAAAATAAAATAACAATAATAAAAAATAACTCGCCTAACCTTTTATTTTAATGGCTTCCATTACAGCAGTGGTAGCAACAATTTTGGAAACATGTTAATTTTTGTAATTTTCTTTTTTATTAGGATATACCAAAGATAGTGTTATATTAGAAATATACTCTGGATGTGGTACAGAATTCATGTGAAAAGAAGAGATGAGAACTTCAAGGTCAAAAATCAGGTGTTAATAAGAACAGAGTTTTTCAAAGCTTTCTTAGCAGTTCAGTTGAATCCCCAGATGTTCCAGACTTGTAAAAGCAGTGAAAAGGGCAAAAAGAGGTTATTGCTTTTAGAGTTTATATGTCTTGAGGATCATTTTATTGTTGATGCTATTTTTAGTTATATTTAATATGTCAAAATAATGGTGACTTCTATTCACCTTTATTTTCATATGTTATAAAAATTCTTCTCACTCTTTCTACATATATGTAGTTTATAGGCATAGATAGTTATACTTTTTGTAGGTAGAGTTTGAATTATATGAATTATTCATTTAAAACTAAATAATAGAGAATTAAATATTATGTACAAGAACATGAAGTCACATTCAGAAATGGCTGATGGGAAAATGTAAAAATAGTATTTCAAGCTGAGCATAGCATCACATTTGAATATCAAACAAATAAATTGACATTGCCATACAAATTATAGTGAATCAAAATTGCTTTACTGAGTATAGATGACACTGTCACCTGGGTAACAAGCTTGTAAGTTATACATAAGGAATTCACATTAGATTTTATAACTTTATTTCTCAATATTCCTGTTTGCATGAAAATATTATCAAGTCAATTATTTTATTTAAAATACACCACACCACTATAGAATATTGCTTATGTGTGTGCCTGTGTGTCTCTGTGTGCATGTGTATATATTAAAATTTTTTACAATTCCTGCATTTCTAATCCAAGAAAAAATATTTACAGCTATTTAGTAAAAGACAAAACATTCATATGGTCTGAAGAAAAACCAGAGTGTTTACACTATTTAAAATGGTTTAAAAAATTATCAGCCTCTATTGGTTTTCTTCTTAAAGTAGACAATCAGGTATTATTTTGTCAGGTACTAACCGACACTTAGCAACCCAACCTGTGCTTTTGTGATTAAAGTCTTATACTTCTGTTTCCTTTTAGAAAAAGGAACACCTGTGGGGTTGCTGAACTTTTCCATTGATGTTCTAAGTTTTGTCATAAAAAATGCTATATTTTCACATATAGAAATTATAAAACATATCAATAATTAATTTGTATCTAAACCACTGTCATAAAAGATTGAAGAGTCAGAGTTATCATTTTATTTTGAAAATTATGAGTAGAGAGGGAATGCCAATCTCCTGGTAACAAACTAACTTAAAGAGAACAAAAAGATGGAAGACATAGAGAAAGAGAGAGAGAGAATTTAAAAATAAAATAAAATAAAAGTTAATGTAGTATAAATAATACTATGTTTGAAACAGATTTCCAATAATATATTATAGATTCTATTTTTGTATGCTAAGAAGAAACTACTTTGATGAGCAAAGTTTCTTTTATGGTTTTTACAAGGGAAAATAATAAATAAAACCTACATTGTATATTAGAAAAACAAATATCGTTTCTGTATAATATTGCATTAAGTGACCAACAGTTTAGTTTTATTTCATAGTCAATGATAATGTTAAAAATTTTCATGTTTAAACAAAATAGTCATTATTAGCACCTAAAATCTCAAAATATATGAGGTTCTTCATGGTGTAAAAGTGTGAGATGTCCTCACTATGGGATACTTTTTTGTTTATAAATTCAAGTACAACAGCCCCAAATGTGTTCTCCTAAAGAAAGGAATATTAATAGTCTGAAAAAGAATATTTCAAAAAATATTAAATGGTTATCTTTCCAAAAATCAGAAATTTTCTTACAAGTTAACAATAAAAATTATTATGTAATTTGTGGATAAGAACATAAACATTAAAGCAACAAACATCTCTAAACCACAAAATGATAATTTCAGCAATGATGCTTCTTAAAGTTATCTATTAAACTATTAAAATGTATTATGCAATAGCAACCATCCCATACTTGTCATATTGGCATCATCAACCAAAACAAAAAATTGTATGTCAATTTATCAGTTTGTTCAGAAAATGTAGCTGTTTTTAAAAAGCTATTCTTAAGAATTCCAGCTAATTTTGACGTTTAATTGTAAATAGTGGCCAGGTGATCTAAAATTTCTTCTTAAACTCGCTCCTTTTTTCCCCAGAAGAGTTAACAGTACTGTAGTTAAAGCATATTTAAATCACAGTTCTATTTAAAATGAATTATAACAACAGTTTTCAGAAAATACAGTCCACCACTTTTGGCATATTGTTTCTGCTTTAATCCTTGGCCTTCATTTTTTGTCTTTTAATTCTGTGTCACAAAATTGATAGGATGTAGACAGTGATTAATATAATCTGGATTCTAATTCCTCCTGGATAGCCCTGGTTTTGACTCATTGTATTAACTCTTCTCAGAAACACAAAGGTGATTATATCTTCCAAAAATGAAGTCAAGGTCAATGAAAGTCTGATATCTGTATGGATTTCATTTCTGAAATATACTTTCACAGCATAAGACTCATATTACATATAGAATAAATAAAGTATGAATTTTCCACAGTTAGCAATAGAAATTTTAATTTTAGACAAAAAACAAATAGCCACAGTGCAGTGATTCCAACTCTTTTGTCTTTAGAAACATTTTATAGTAAATTATGGTTTCAAGTGAAGTCATAGTTTTGTTCTTTAACCTCAGTTGCTTATTTCCTGATACCACATTTCAGAAAAGTTATAAAAGTAGAATATGTTACCTTTATAATACAAGTACTAGCAGGCAACAAGAATATCTATGGTAAAGATTGCGTTTTTATGATGTAAGAGCTTAATTTAACATGCATAGCTTTAGACCCATTATGCAAAATAAATACATATAGTTCAATTTGCATGATAACTTTACTCTGAATTATGCTAAAATCAAACCTAGGTTGCATATTACAAAGCTCTCCAAGAAAAAAATTTCATTAAAAGTTGACTTGATTTCTTAAACAAGGAAACAAGGTAGATAATAAAATATTATCAAACATAGTTCATATAATTTTGATTCTCGTCGCCAGAAATGTTATATATATATATCCAGCATGTATCAAGTGTCTGTTCTAAGCAGATATGTTCATTAATTAAATCTTCCAAGCAATTCCTCAGGTAAGAATTAATTTTCTTCATTATTACAGATGCAAAAACTAAAACAAAAGTTTGAATAACTTGTTTAAGTTCACACAGCTACTATGTGGTAATGAAAGTTTAAATATCGAAGACCTGGCCAGTTACGGTGGCTCATACTTGTAATCCTAGCATTTTAAGAGGCTGAGGTAGGAGGACTGTTTGAGGCCAGGAGTTCCGAATCAGCCTGGATAACATTCTGAGACGCCCATTTCCATAAAAATAAAACAGCTGGTTGAGGCAGTGACTATCTGTAATCCTGGCTACTAGAAAGGCTTAAGTGAAACATTTGCTTGAATTAAGCAAGGTTACAGTGAGCTGTGATGACACTACTGCACTCTACCCTGGGGGACAGGGTAAGATGTCCTTCTTCAAAAAAAAAAAAAGTAATGAAAGCCGTTGTATTTGATCACCACTCCCTGTGGCCTATACCAGGGGTCCTGTTAAGAACCAGGCCACACAGCAAGATGTGAGCAGAGGGTGAATTGAGACCTGCCTCCTGTCAGATCAATGAATAGCTCAACACTCATAGGAGGCAACCCCATTGTAAACTGCACATGTGAGGGATTTAGATTGTGGCTCCTTATGATAATCTACTGCCTGATGATATTCCCTCCCTGAACCACCCCTCCTCACCCACTCCATGGAAAAAATTGTCCTTCATAAAACCAGTCCCTGATGCCAAAAAGGTTGGGGACCGCTGGCTTATGCTATTGCTTTCCTTTCTTTGTAATCGTCTGATCAATTTTTGGCCATGAATAGCCATGGTATTGAATTTTATTCTCTTTTTTCACTTTGAGGCCTAGTTGTATAGCTTTTCAACTTGCTCCATTTTCATGACTCACTTGTTTTGCTCTGGCAACATACAATCATGAGCTGCATAACTCCACTTTGTTCAACTAGGAACCTCATATACAATGGTGACCCCCTCAGATTTTATTGGAGGTGAAAAATTCCTGTCACCTAGTGCTTCTGTAGCCAATGTAATGCCATGGAAAACTTCATTACTCTAGTCCTGTGGCAATGCTGGTGTAAACAAACCTATTGAATTGCCAGTCTTATAAAAGTATAGCACATAGGGTTATGTACAGCACGGAATATGTGATAATGATAATAAATTGCTCTAGTTAATGTGTTTGCTATACTATAATTTTTATCATTATTTATTTTATTTGGATTTTTTTAGATTGGAAAATACAGTTTATTTAGAAAATAAATTAGAGAGAGAGAAGAGAGAGAGAGGAGATTCACCTTTCCAAGGTAGGGGAGGGGGCCAAAGGTAGGACACATGTTGACCATAGCTCAAGGAGCCACATGGTCAGAACAGCTCAGCAAAGCAATGGCTAGAAAGTAAATTAGATGCCCGAGCCCACGGGTTCGAGACCTGCCTGGGCAGGCAAGACTTCATCTCTATAATAAATCAAAAAATTAGCTGGATGTGGTAGCGCACGCCTGTAGTTCCAGCTACTTGGAAGGCTGAGGAGGAAGGATTGCCAGAGCCCAGCAGGTCGAGGCTGCGGTGGCCAGGAGCGGCCACTGCACTCCAGTGTGGGCGACAGTGAGACTCCAACTCAAAAAAAAAAAGGAAAGTAAATTAGAGAGAGAGAGGAGATTTCACCTTACCAAGATAGGAGAGGGGGTCAAAGCTTAGGAAATATGGCAGTGGCCATAGCTCAAAGAGCACATGGTCACACCCCAGCTTAAGAACACATGGCCAGACCATAACTTAGGCATGGACCATAGCTTAACAATGGCTTTATCATTATTTTAAAATGAAATCCTTCTAATTAGTAAAAAAGTTTGCTGTAAAACACCCTCAGGCAAGTCCTTAAGAAGGTATTATAGAGGTAGGCTTTGTTATTGCAGAAGATGATGACTCCAATGATAGGAGTCCTAAAGACTTTTCAGTGAGAAACAGTGTGGAGGTGAAAGACAGTGATTCTGATAATCCTGACCCCGAAAGGACCTATGTGATGGTGTGTTTGTACCTCAGTTCTTAAAAAAAAAAAGTGAAAAATAGGAAAAAAAATAAAAATAGAAAGGAAGGTTGATTTTTAGTTCTTTTAGAAATCACCACACTGTTTTCCATAGAGGGTGAACTAGTCTGCATCCTCTCCAACAGTGCAGAAGCATTCCCTTTTCTCCACACCCGTGCCAGCAACTGTAATTTTTGATTTATTGATGATGATCGTACTTACTGGAGTTAGGGGTATCTCAATGTTGTTTGGATTTGCATTTCTCTGATGATTAGTGGGGCTGAGCAATTTTTCATGTATCTGTTGACGGCTCATATATCTTCTTTTGAAAATTGTCTATTCATGTTCTTTGCCCACTATTTTAATAGGGTTGTTTATTTTTTTTCCCTTTCATCTTGTTTAAGTTCCTTATAGATCCTAGATGTTAGGCCTTTTTCAGACACATAATTAGCAAATATTTTTCTCATTCTGAGTGTCGTCTCTTTTCTCTCTTGATGATTTCTTTTGCTATGCAAAAACTATTCAGTTTTTTGATGAGGTCCCACTTGTCTATTTCAGCTTTTATCGCATTTGCTTTTGGGGATTGGTCAAGAGTTTACTGCCTACTCCAATGTGCATAAGGGTGTTTCCTACGTTTTCTTGTAGGACTCATATAATTTGAGGTTTTATGTTTAGGTCTTTGATTCATTTAGAGTTTATTTTTGTATATAATGGTAGATAGGGGTCCAGTTTCATTCTTCTGCCTGTGGTTAACCAGTTTTCCCAACACCATTTGCTAAATATCATCTCCTTTCCCCAGTGATTGTATTGGTGGCTTTGTCAAAGATGGAAAGCAGTGTGGTGATTCCTCAAAAAACTAAAACTTGACTTTCTGTATGGTCCAACAATCCTTTTCCTGGGATAATATCTGGAAGATCATAAATTATTTTACCAAAAAGGCACCTGCACACACATGTTTATAACCACACTGTTCACAGTAGCAAAAACATGGAGCCACCCATACTGCCCGCCAAAAGTGGACTGGATAAAGAAAATGTGGTACATATACATGATGGAGTGTTATGCAGCTGTAAAGAAGAACAAAATCTTCATGGCAAATTGGATGGAGTTGGAGACCATCATATTTAGTGATCTTTCACAGAAACAATTAACTGAATACCTCATGTTCTTACTCATAGTTGAACCTGAACATTAATCACAATAGCACTAGGGAGAGATTGGCAGTCACTGGGGCACTGCCAGGGGAGGGAAGGAGGAAAGTGAGCATGTAACAACACAAAAGGTCTGTGGTCCCAAGTCAGAGGAAATGAGGGCCAGTTAGAGGCCCAAACTTCACCCACATGCAGCCTACTTGTGTAGTTAAATCTTACTTGTACCCTACATCTCTAAAATAAAATTTTTAAAAAGAAAAATAGTATAGAGCAAAGGTCTAAGCAAAATATTTTTGTGCAGATATACAATGTATTTGTGTTTTAAGCTGTGTTATTACAAAAGTGTCACATAGATTAAAATATTTTTAAATGTTTATACATTAAAATAGTTACAGAAAGCTAAGGTTAATACAGTATTGAAGAAAATATACATTTTAATAAATTTAATGCAACCCACAGGTACAGTGTTTATAAAGTCTGCAGTAGTGTACAGTAATGTCCTAGACCTTCACATTCACTAATCACTTACTCACTGATTCACCCTGAGCAACTTACAGGACTGCAAGCTCCATTCATGGTAAGTGCCCTATACATGGGTACCATTCTTTAATTTTTTTACTGCATTTTTATTGTATCCTTTCTATGTTTAGATACATAAATACCACTGTGCTATAATTGTTTACATTATTTAGAACAGTAACACGCTGTGCAGGTTTGTAGCCTAGGAGCAATAGGCTATACTTTACAGTCCAGATGTGTAGTAGGCTATATGGGATATGTTCGTGTAAGTGACCTCTCTGGTGTTCACATAAGGATGAAATCCCCTAACAACACATTTCTTAGAACGTTTCCTCAGAGTTAAAAGATGAGTGACTATATGTGCTACCTTCTCTCTTTCCTGTTAGGCAGGGCAGATATTAGTCTGTACCTATTGATTAAGCAAAAACGTTGTTTACAGAGATAGTTCTAACTTTTAAACACCCAATGTCTTGATACTTGACAATTATTTTGGAAATCATCCTTAGTGTCAGTCATCAGAATTTTGATTTCTTTTATTTAATTTTATGGAGTCAGAAGATCATGTAAATTATTACAGAAATATATATCCTCAAATGATAACAAAAATTTAATTCTCCATATTCTTTTACATATCAGCTTTAAATAAATATCTTATTATTATTAGTCAATTCCATTATTATGGATATCGATATAAAATGTATAAAATATTAAATTTAAATTATAAAAATACACACTTTAATAAAATTAATTTCAAGAATAGCAAAAATGATTACTAGTATACACACACACACATACACACACTCACACATTATTATAGTAACCTGCCAATATGGTTACACAGAACTTATTTTAAGTAATTGATTTACATTTTGATATTCAAAGACTATTGTTAGCAAGGTTAATTATTTAAAATCACCAAATACTTTGTATGCTAGAATATTTAGAAAATCATTTATTTATTTGATGACTATATCAAATATTTAAATTTAAATTAAAAATTTAATTTAAAAATTTCTACTTAATTTTTTTTTCTTTTTCACAGCTGTTTATCTCCCTGCATTTCTGTCCTTAACCAACAACACAAGGCCTTACTGAATTGTTTGTAATCACAGGCAAAGGTTAGCATTCAGCTTACAGCATTATTTTAACTCTTGTTAGATTTTTTCTAAGAATTCAGAGATATCATTTGCCATAGTTTTATTTGAGTGGACACAATTTTAATACATGTTTTAGAAGAAAATTTATTTTTGTGCAGCAAGATGTTGTGCAAAAGATATTTGAAACATCTCACAGGAAAAATCAACAACTAGGACATGTTTGAAAACATGTTTTTTGAAATTGAGACTATGTCAGAAATTTAGAATATACTTTACAACAAACTAAAGATGACAGAGACATGAAAGTGAATCCAATATGAATCAGAGATGCTCATAAAATGCATACACACAATTTAATGCATTTTTGTCTCAGTGCTGTATCTTTAAACATTTCTAGCCTTATAATTAATTCAGAGAAATGATTAATCTGTATTGTTAGTTTTCAGACTCAGACATTTTTATATTTCTTCTCAAATCTCAAAACACCAGAAGAAAAATGCTGTCACATATAAAACTTTGTCACATATAAAATTTGTCACATATAAATTCAAGGTATACTTCATCAGGTAACAATTTCATTTCAAGTTTTTGTCTTGCTCAAAATTATAGGTTGACACAAAATTCATTACAGTTAACAAATATTAGAAGGAGCAATAAAATAGACATGACTCTGAAATTCAGGTTCATGTACACCTGGAAGTTCACAGAAGTTTCCTTGCAGTCCAGAAATTCTGGAATATCTCTTTCTACATTTTTAAAGTTTTAATGATGAATAAGAATATGTTCTTCTCTTACATATTAATTTTGTACCTAGTAAACTACCATCAAATATTACAGTGAAATGTTATGCTTTGTATATGCATTTTTAATCACTTTTTAGGGATTCCCTATTTTTTGGTTGTTCGTTTCCACTCACCTGCCACAGAGTGCTATTTAAATTAACATGAGGTATTGAGAAAGTTATTAATGTCATATCAAAAAAAGGCATTCCTACCTGGTGAAGGCCAAATATAATTTTGGCACCTTGAAGGGACTGAGATTTTTTAAATAGTGAAAACAGAGAAGGCTGAGCAATAATTAAGCAAGCATATAGAAGTATAAACATGACCAGATTAAATGACCCTAAGCTATGGCAGTCAGTACTGTATTCATGCCTTAAATAGTATTTGCATCCAGCAAAACAACACACTAATAAAATAGTTTAAAACATATTTCACTGGTTTTATTGTGTTGTTTATTTTTATTTTATTTATTATTTCAGATTCAGGGTATACAAGTACAGGTTTGTTACATGTATGTATTGTGTGAAGGTGAAGTTTGGGCTTCTAGTGAACCAATCACTTAAATGGTGAACACTGTACTCAAAAGGTAATTTTTCAACATTTACCTTCCTTTCAACTTTCCCCATTTTGGACTGCCTAGTATCTATTATTTCTGTCTATATGCCTCTGTATACTTATTGTTTAGCTTCCACTTATAAATGAGAATGTACAGTATTTTGGTTTCTGTTTCTTAGTTATTTTATTTAGGATAATAGTCTCCAGTTCCATTCATGCTGCATTTTTTTTTTTTTGTGGTTGAATAAATGATATTCTCATTAAAAGTTTAATTCTACTTTTATTACATACTTAAAACATTATAATAAATGCTTTTATGCCTAAGTAACCAGAAAATGTATTTTGCTTTGAAAGTTAGCTAATAATATGTAAATGTGAGAAAAAAATCAAATGGAAAGGAAAATTGTGTTATTTAAATGTAATATAAGCACTTGTTATGACATGTATTTATATGTTTAACTCTAGCATTATATTAGATTTTATAGTAAATATAGAAATGATGCTTTTTAATTATTGTAGGTTTCATTTTTTACACATTGAATTACAATTTATTTTGTAACTCTTTTATGATTTTTCTTTAAAAATCTACCTCTAATTATTTTTTAAACAAACGCAGTAGTCCTTTCAAAAGTTATGGGCAAGATTTCAGCGTAAGGGTATGCAAAGGATCCAGCTCAAAATAAGGAAAGGGAAGCATTTTTAAAATTATGACCCTTGATTTACCCTTATGTTAACCTAATCAAACATGGTATTGAAATTGAAGTCCTTATAAACCCTGAACAATGGCATTGAGCTTAGAGTTTAATTTCTTCATATATCATGCTTAATTTCAGTTTATTAAAAACTCAGAGGTAGAGAAAATGAAAAATATTGAGATTCATCTAAATTTTTTTCACCTCAGGCAAATACATTTTATTTTTAATGAATTTAATTCAATGAAAATAGAGTAGATATTACTGTTTTATAGAAGACCAACAGAATTAATATTGTTCCCCACGTTTGATAAGTGACTTATAGATGTAATACAGTTACTAAAAATCATGCTTCTACTCTATTAAACATTTCTGGAAAGTTAAATTTGAAAGAAGGTTCTGTGTTGTAAATTAAGGTACATAATCTTGTGCTTTCCTACGTTTCAGAATTATCCTATTAGTCTAATATAATAGAGAAGAGCAAAAAGAAAAAAAAAAGTAATTTAAAACAAATCTAGAGAATTAGTGAAAAGTCCTGGAGCAATTGTGCCTAACACGTAGTTCTTGTGAGGCTTAGAACCTCCTCTTCTTCTCTTTCTCTAGCCCAGTATTCTCTTTACACATAGCAAATATTCTTATTTAGTATCACCGTCTACAAACAAAATAGACATTTTACGCAGAACTCTATTTTACCAGTGCATGCGTTCTGAAACTTATGAATGCTGGATTGCCTGAAAGCCAGTACAAAAACCTCCTGAAAGCAGGATTGTAGAAAATGGTAAGCAATGGTTTAGCCCTAGAGAGATCAAGGTTATCATAAACCTAGTTAAGTGAACAATTTTCCCTGACAGTACTTTTAAGGTACTGGACATTTTTTCTCAGAGATGAGACTCTTTTTCATGACATGAAAATTATACTTTTATAAGAATGTTGTACACATGATACATTGCTTATTGTTTAAAAGAAAAAAATAGAATTTGATAAACAGACAGTTTAATGTAAAGAAAGTTATAAGAATCACAATAAGTCGGTAAGATTCCAGACAATTTTGAGTATAGAAAATAAATACCTGATTGGGTGTCAATACTTTGTAGTAGAAAACAAAGCTAAAAATGCAATACACATTTTGTTAAGAATTGTGTCTTGTTGAACTGATCTTAACTTCATCATAGTTACTGGTGTTCTTTCATTTCTCCACGAAACACTATTCCTGATCTCTTATTTAAATCATAGATCACCTCGATCACCACTTACGTAAATTTCAAAATTTGTGAGAACAACACTGTAGTACAGAGTAGGAACACAAATAGCACACAATCTAAGAAAGGTCCTGGATAGGTAAATGCATAGTTACAAAGTAACGTGATAACCAGAGAGACATAGGAACAAAGTACCATTAGCGTCCAGGTGATGCTACTGGTTAATTTGGAAGCAAACATGGTAAATAGAAAGAAAAAAAAAGGGGATAGTAAAATCTCAACAATGAAAGAAACATGAGCACATTCTTAGTAAAGTTGTCAAATCAATCCAAAAGATTTTCTGGGAAGTAGAAAAAGAAAAATGAAGTTAAAAAACAGGCATAGGTTATGCAAAAAAAAAAAAATCATCTGCTCCCTTTATGTGTTGAATATATCCTATATCCTGTCAAATATTTAGAAGAATGATAATTTTGTTCAGTTATTTTCTAATGTATACACAATTTAATTATTTTCTTTTTCTCACACTATTGGTACATCATTACTTCAGACTTCGAAGCTTAACCAACTATTTTATTATGGTCAGGGATTCTGTGGGCCATAAACATAAACCCCAAACATTGGGGTATCACGTATTTTATTCTGAAGAAAGCTGATTCTGCCTGCGTTATGCTGTAGTCACTCGAATTTGGTAATCTCGCGTGGTAATCAAGGGAACTGAACTTGTATGTTACATATTTTTCAATGTCTTTCAAATGTTTGCTTTTACATGTATCTTGCTTTCTAGACTGAGAGTTTCTAGAAATGTAGATTAGGGGTCTCCTTCATTTTTAAATTATTCTCAGAGATATAGCATAACACAAGAAACTGCTAAATAAAATGCCTACAAAGGCTAGGCTGAAAACAAAGGTTGTGGCCCACAGATAGCATGATAGATGATTAATAACATAGATCTTGGTGCTGGAGAATGTGTGAAAAAGAATTTTGTTCACTTTCCTGCATAACAATCGGAGTGTCTTGAGAATAAATGAACATGTTTAGTGTAAAGCCACCACTTTGTCAATACCTGAGGACAACAACCAAATAAACAAATATTTCAAGACAATTTCTGGAATACTTACTTGATCTTGTGTAAGAGGAGCACATACATCCTACCCAAAAAGTGAAATGATTTAAAAGGAATGAAAATATGTTTGTGAAAATGACCATTTGACTACAGAAGGAAATCTTCTGTCTGTGCTGTAGGATTTAATAAGGCATACATTGGGTTGTTTAAGCAATGAACCTTGTTCTCAGACCTGGTGAGATATGGTCCCAAGGTGCCTGCTGATTTCATTTCAACTGCAGCTAGTAAGACCCAAAAAGACCAGAACTCGCAAAAGATGTATGGTATGTGAACAGAAACGCCAGAAAATGAGCATCTCTTTGTGCATATTTTATTAATAACTTTGAAATTGCTTTTGCAACATTAAATGCTAATAAATTGAAAGACAATATCAAGGGTAAAGTTTCAATTTTTCCACAGACTGTAACAGAATATGGAGAATAGTAGGAACTAGACCGGGAGTTGTGTCAATCAAACTTTGGCACAAGAAGATCCAAGTTGTTTACCAGAAGCTGGTTGTTAACATTGGGAAGATAAAAATCCTTTCCAGTTCTGTTAGATCTATTCCTATGATTAGTTCCAAGTCCTTTTGTTCATAAAGAATATTGTTATTCTGAAATGTTCTGAAGCTGTTATTTTAATACTTATGGGTAAATACTTTTGCCTAGCATAGGATGTGTTCAATAATTATGTGTTCATATAAATCATAATAAAATATATTGTGTTTACCTAGTCCAAATTAAGTAAAAAAGCAAAATACTAATTTGGCAATATTTTATAATCCCAGTCATTTCTCTAATGATTAAGTTTAGAGTGCTATATAGTCTGTGTTCTAAATTGAAATTAGAAATACAAATGATACAATAGATAGGGAAGATAAAAGGTGACAGAGCACCCTCTGATATGTGTATAGGGCTTTCATTGAGCTCAGAGAAAAGCTGTCTTTAGTGGTGTTACAAATGTCTTTTTAAAAGGTGACTGACACTGTCAGGTGTAGTAGTGGGAAACCTGTGTAAACTTGTTTGATGTCAAATCCAAGGGCAAAGTACTGACTTTGTTGCTCAGAGAAGGCCTGTTATATGAATTGGAGATGCCTATTTCTAGGTTCAATCCCCAGGGAATTTTTGAGAGCATACTCAAAGATGATAAAAAAAATAGTAGCAAAATACAAAATTTAAAAATGATATTCCACTTGGGTGGTTCTAGATGTGGGACATTAGATTTAATTTGAAGAAAATCTAAAAATTAACATTTATAAAATGTAAAAGAATTTGGAGAATGAAAAACTATTGTAGAAGTCTTAGAATGTAACACAATTACCAAACCTTAATAAATTTACATGTGAAGCCCTTAAGAATTTTATAAAAGTTTCTGAGAAAAAATAATCAATAAGAATTCATCATAGATTATCTAAGCATAAATGAGATCTGGATCAGAAATCTAATAAGAAAAAAACAAATAAGCTAATGAAAACGTTAATAATATTTTTAAGTGTATGAATTAGGCCTATGAGTATGTTTTTCTGAAATGCATTATTAAAAGCTATGGAATTTTAAACATTTGAAATAAAGATACGTAAGTACCTCTTCCTTAACAAATTACCAAATTTTAAGAAAGGCACTTCCAGATACTTTTTAAAATTTTTTCCATCAGAGTCTCTCTCTGTCACCCAGGTTGGAGTACAGTGGCACGCTCGCGGCCACTGCACCCTTGACTCACTGGGCTCAGGTGATCCTTCCACCTCAGTCTTCCAAGTAGCTGGAACTACAGGCATACCCCACTACTTCTGGCTGATTTTTTTGATTTATTGTACAAAGTCTCTCCATGTTTCCCAGGCTGGCCTCGAACCCATGGGCTCAGGCAATCTGCCTCTGTCTCCCAAAACACCGAGAATACAGGTGTGAGCCACATGCCTGGCACTAGACACTTGTTAAAAAATAGGCTTGCATTTATTTCTACAATGCCACTGCCTGCTACAATGAAACTCACTTGTTTTCTATCAGTTGTCCTTGTCTTATCTATAAGGAGATATCTGTATCTAAATATCTGGAAAACTTATTTTAAAGTACAATACATTGAGGGTAACATGTAAAAGCAAAAGAAAATGGTCAATGTAGACAAACATGAAAAAGCAGCAAGGTTAAGAAAAAATCACTGCATATTTCACAGTGTCAAACATACAGCCTGTTCAATAAATAATACAACAAATGTGAAATCTACAATGTGAACTAGAGCTGGAGGCTGGGGATATTACAGACTGACGTTACTATAATTAAGGAGTGAAAAAAATAGCAACATTTCAGGACATAACAAAGTACACCATCTGGGCCTGCCAACTATAAATATTAAATATGAAAAAAGAAAGGACAAACAAAGCTAATACAAGCATCAAGCCATTTCGCAAATTCATAAAGAATCAAAAGAAATCAAAGAATCATTATAGCCCTCTAAATGCTTCTACGGGTAATTTGTTGATAAAAGAAGTTGGCATCACTTCATAATTTACAAAGGAAGATAGAAGACAGATGTCAGAAACAGATGTACACTTCCCAGAAAGGGGAAGAAGGAATGCTGAAGCAAATCAGGATCATTTGCAAAATAGAGAAAGAATAAACTGGAAAAAATTAAACACTGAAAAAGCACTAGTTTTATAGAGTTGACTTAATCATTTTATTAAATTTATACAACTCTGTAGGTCATAACCTCTCAAATTTGTAAGTGGCATAAAAATTGGATAGACAGGTTATTGATCTTCTACTATTCGCATATCACTATGTGAGAGCAGAAATAAATATTAAGACAAAGAAGGCAACAGCAGATATCTCAAAAAAGTATAAGCTACAAAGTGCACAGTTGTTTACAAAACATTTTGATAATTTTTACAAGATTGTGGAAAAGTGATTTTTCCATCCATCAATTTAACCATACATTCACCATACATCTATCTACAAATATTGAGAGCCTATCTTAATTATATCCTCAGACACAACAGAGTTGAGATTATTCTAGAGAGCTTACGGAGAGATATGATAAAAGTATAATTAATTTCAAATAAGAACTCTTTATCAGATTTGAACAAACATTTGATATGAGTCATTCTTTATTTAAATGCATGAATGTAAATTATACTTGTCTAATTATCTCCTGAGTACTTCAAAGTAAGAGTAAGATAAAATCTATTGTACTTTTTATTTTTCTTAAGTATCCCTTTTATATATGCGTATCTGCATAATATACATACATATCTATATGAATATACCTGTGTATATATAGATTCTTGTAGATATAGATTGGTGCCTATGTGTAAGCATATATATTTATATATGAAGTATATTTTGTGTGCATATGGGTAAGATAACTAAAAAATACTTAAACTTAGATTCAGCAATAGATTAAGCAATGAAATTGACCAGACACACATATGCATTAGTGTCTGACAGTATCTGAGCATCTGACATTCCCAAACTAGAATCTATCACAACTTAATCCTATAGGTAAGAAGTCATACATATTTCTATATCTATAAAATGATTTTGCTCTTGTACCTCTTGTCTTCCATCACTTACTTCAAGAAAGTGGACAATAAGACTGAGAAAGATTTTAACAACTGGTGATATTGATCACAAATGCCTTCCTCACTTCTTACTGGCCTCACTGATCTTCCTCTTTTATGTCCAGCTGCTGAGGTCCCATCTGCTTCCCTTCATCCTTTCTAGACAGACAGGTTCGAACACATTCTCTTACTCTTTTGAACCTGAAAAATATTTAATGTCAGTTTGGTCCTTGATAAATTAATATTGTGAAAAACAAAGTAACTTACAAGAAAATACTAAGTTTAAAAAAGCTGTTGAATTGCTTTAGTAAATGTGTTTTTAGTTTACTGCCCAGGGATTTTTTTTTACTAGACAGAAGTTTATTTGAAGCATACACCAAACTATACTTATTAGAAGGCCAAAACACTGTATTATTATGCATATACATAATGTAGATATAGAAACACTTTCAAACACTTGGCTTTATTGGGCTATTGACTATTTCAGGAATACTGAATTATGTACTATAACTACTAAGTTTATAGCAGACTTGAGTTCAGCTATAGCAAGTCATGAGTTATAATTTTGTGGGCTTTTAGTAGAATGACTAGATGTCAGATCCAGCGAGTATACATTGTTGACCTTGAGAGAACTAGATGAAAATAGATTTAGCACAAATGTATGTTAATATGTGCAATTTGAAAGCACTTGTGTGTAGGTTCATGCATATGCCTATGTTGTGCTTGGCCAGGGATAAAACTGGTTTATATCTACTCTCTTGGTATGATAAATAGTACCACCTTTCATATATGTACATACATATATGTGTATATACACACACACACACACACACACATACATATACACATATATATCACGTATATCACATATAGGTGTGTATATATTATGCTATGTATATCATATTGAAATAAGTGAAATATCTCACATATTGCATCCCTTTCTTCTCCGATGTTACCACTTTTCACACCTACCCATACTTTTACTTGCAGGTATATACATGTTAACATGTTCATGCTTATACATATATGCACAAGCATACACATATAAAAGCATACATATCCACAAACATGAATAAGCTTTTCTTTACATTACAACAGTTCATAGGTACAGTTTTTGACATAGAAACGGCATAGCTGGAAACTAGTTTCTTTCTCTGACTGTAAATACATTAGCCGCTATGTTAAATGTTTTTTTCTACAGTCAGGTGAACAAACATTCTGATTGTAAAAGGAAAATAGTGACATGCACAGGATGCACAAGTGATACATTTATCTGTGTTTAGTGTAGTCATGGAGATGACTAATGGTAAGAGCAATGATTTGGAGCCCTGCAATGAAAGCATTTCTGATTTTGCTAGATGGAGCTGGAAATATACCTCACTAAGAGAAGCAGAGGGTCAGTTGTTTGTAAATGTGTTCTGTGTTGCTGAAGTCGGTTTTATCTTAAGGAAGAGCCTTCAAGTAAGGCATTTAAAAAATGGTGTTGGAGAATCAACTACAACATCACTTTGAAGACAAAGTCATTTTTTCCAGACACTTAAATATGTTAAGTGGCATTGGGTTCTACATCAGTAATCTGGGAGAGTAAAGGGGCAATAACAATTGGTGAAGCATGCTGAGGACCATTTCCCCTCCATTTTGAATCAAAAGCTGTAATTTGAAAGATATGTAAAGGTCTAGAAAGCTAGCTACTTTGTTCACGGTAGGCAACAATAAGTTTATTTTAAGCTTTCACAGATCATTTCAATACTTTTGGTTCTGATGAATATCTGACATAAATAGTATTTGTTATGTTTTTGTTAATCATTTGAAAAAATCAAACCTGCCTTCATTACCCCATATGGATCAACTCAGGGTCTTTGTTCTTCCCATCCACTTCTAATAGTCCTATACGCATCCTTCCAAATCCTTTCTTCACCCACAGCACTACCTACCAATTCTATCTCCAAAAGACCTGGATAATAGAATATTGTTATTCCTATTATGAGACAAGTCTATGAGATAAAGAAGCAAACTCCATGATCCCTTACCCTATTACGAGAATTTGGGAAGGGAGAAAGAATGGTGGGGTAAGGTTTGGGCATCAGAATTCAAACTCTTTAATAAAGGTATTGTCAACATTATCACTACCAGTTCTAGACATTGAGTATACAATGGGTTTAAATGTGTTGGCAGAAAGGAGAATCCAAACATCAAAAAATGTTGGATTAGGGGCTGTCAATTAAAAAAATTACAAGGAGAACACAGATCCACAAAAGCAACTTTGTAGAGACAAGAGTTGGTGATTAAAGAAAGGTATCTTTACACACACACACACACACACACACACACACACACACACACACGGTAACAAAAAAAAAGAATAAGCATTTTAGAAAGGAAAAAAACTATATTAAAATTGTAATAATAAATACCAATAATGAAAGATGGACACAACTCACATTTGACTTCTGCAATTATAATATAAGTGCTCAAAGTGATTACCATTAGGGTTCAGACACGCCTGATTATGGTGAACTAAAAGCAATTCATAGATAACATCTCTTAAAATGTGTATACATTTTTTGGCATCCTCAGTATATTACACACACACACACACACACACACACACAACCTTATATTATATAATATATATTACCATATATCATGTTATACACTATATGTTATCATATATAATATTATCTTATATTGCTACACATATATATATCATATATGTGGGGACTCCAGAAAAACTGGAATTATTTGTTGGAGGGCAGGCCCTTTGTAGTTCAGGCTTTCCCCACTGACTGAGTGGTCTAAGAACCCATTGACATCAGGGTACCAGTCAGGTTTTTGTGAGAAATTGCATTGACTTCAGTGAATTTTTTTTTTTTAAGATTCCTTCAGCATGTTTGCCCATTTCATGAGTGATTCATGAGCGCACCTGCCCACAGCTCACTGAGTGTTCAGCAGTTTTTGACCCAAAAAGCCATGACCACCATGCCCCACCCTCCCTATTCACTCAATTTATACCCCTAAGTGACTATTTTTTGTTTCCCCAAATGAAAATTCCTCAAAGGGAAACGTTTTGCTGATGTGGAAGAGTTGGGGGGGAAAATGGCATGAAGCACTAGAAGGCAGGAAAATTGACCAGTTGAAAAACTGTCTTGAGCAGTGGAAAAGGTGTCTTGATAAGTATATTGGATCAAACTTTGAAAACGATTGAAGTTAAACATGCAAGAATAAAAATAAAATGTTTTATAAATAATTTCCAGGTTTTTTTGTATTCCCCCTTGGGTTTTATAAATATATGAAAAATAATGTTTCTATATAAAATAAAATAATTATGACAGTCGAGGCAATTAATATGTTTGGTTATGTACATGTATGTTGTTTCCTTTTCTTGAATGATATAATTATTTTTGAGATTTCTCCTTTCATCTTTCTTATACAGCTTGCTATATCTCTAGAATACAACATGAAAGGTGCTCCGAAAGTGAATAGTATGTATCCATATTTGAAGTCTGAAGTCATATCTTTTGCCTACTTCTGTTCCCTTTGGAAGATATGTTCGGAATCCCTAATATTCAGTTGACACATTCTTCAGTTGACCTTTCTTTGCCTAAGCTGCAAGACGTAATTATAGATAATGCTTCAACAATGTAGTTCAGAAGTAACAACTTATGAATGACAAAATGACAGTTCGTATACATAATTCTTTGATATGATTTAGTTGACGTAAACACAAGGTAACCACAGGAATGAAAAATAATTGAAAAGTTATTTTAAAAATGTGAATTATTATGTTGAGTTGAATGCATTAAAAGTTGATTCTAAATTCAAAGCTTTGGTGGTAAAAATCAATTCAAGGATTTAAAAAGTTGTTTAACAACTGCATGTATTTTAATTTTAAAAAAATGTATTTTTTAATTTCTAACTCCTAAACAGATTTCATTGTTTGCTTCTTTTACAGATGAGATAATTGAGATTAGTGGTAAATTTATTTATAATTGATTTCAAAAAATCAAGTACCAGGCATATAGTAGACTCTCAACAAATATTAAATTGCAGAAATAATAAATTTTATTTTATTTTTTTGGGATACAGAGTCTCACTCTGTTGCCCAGACTCGAGTGAAGTGGCACACTCACTCAATGCAGTCTCGACCTGCTGGGCTCAGGTGATCCTTCCGCCTTAGCCTTCCATGCAGCTGAAACCACAGGCAGTGCCACCACACACAGCTGATTTTTTAAAATTTATTGCAGAGAAGAGGTTTCGCCGTGTTGCTCAGGCTGGCCTTGAACCCCTAAACTTAGGGAATCCTCTCACTTCTGACTCCCAAAGTGCTGGGATTACAGCAGTTAGCCACTGCACCCAGCCAATTTTAATTAAACCGTTTTTTGTACACCTTCTCATAGTACTTAATTGCAATAGCAATCACATAACTATATCAGTCAAAAATGTTAGTGGTCTTAAAATAGCATGCCTAACAACACAATGATCACAACCCTAGTTTATGTGCTGTTTATTTTTTAAAAGTTTAAAGTTTCATACAGCCTTCTCCCTTTCTCTCTATTAAGTGACACTGTGTCTTTCATTTATTAGATGGTGATCAGAACATATTTTTCTGTGTTTGGTTTATAAAATTAAACATATTTTCAAAAGAATGTCTGGTTTATAAATTTGAGATTGCAAATCTAGATAGAGAGATGGACCAATAGAATGAATTCTTAAAGCTTTGGCATCACTGTATGTAATCAAAAGGCAAAATGGTAGAGTTTCTGAGGACAATTCCAAAGGACAATTTCCGAATGTCTAAAAATTGTTACATCTTCCTAAATAGTATCCTTGTATTTGGATATGTGAGATTCACACCCTAGAATTTAGAGAAAGTATTTGAGTGACCCATACAAGAATGGGGTTATGAAGATCAGAGACTTGGATAGAGTGCTCTGACCAGGTTCTGAAGAACGTTGGAAACCAAGATCCTAAATCAAAAAAAATCTGCCCCAGAAAACTGAATTCCATAAATGTATGAAAAAGATTAGTAAACACTAAATCCTTAGAGGACAAGAGAAGTAATGTATGTAAGAACTATAAAACTTTGGAATATGAAGAGAGATAGTTAGGCTTAGGAATTTTGGAATAAATACACATCAATTACTTGTGTGTATTTGTAACCCAAGCAGAGAACTCGAGATGCCTTTCTGTCTCCCTAGCCAAATTCACAGCTCCCCTCTTTCACTTCCATTTTTCAAGCTTCTTTATACATTTCCTGGTTAAGTTCTTCTCCCTACAGCACTTATCACTTTATAATATATTTTGTAATTTGTCTATTTATATTGTTTAGGGCAGAATAGTAAAAGAAATGCCCAGTCTGAAAGATGGAAGGTATTGCTAAGTTTGACAAGTTAATGTGAAAACAAGCAGAAATCATCACATAATATAGAAAACAAATTTTGAGATTCAGAATTTTGTACAAAAAGAGGAGGAGGAAGAAAGGGAGGAGAAGTTTCATTACAGTTATGGAAGGTTACATACTGTATGATAACTTTATAAGATATCAAAAACAACCTCAACAAAAATAAGAATTTTGGTGGAACTTAATAAATTCACTGATGCTTGGAATGAATTAATTTCTTCTGAATCTCCTGAAGAACTTAATTTTATGTTGTTGAACAGAGATCACACTCACAAACAAAAGAATACAAATATAAACACTGCCCTGAAAATATAAATTGTGTAGATACATATACAGATTTGAAGAGAGTGTCTTAGAGAGAGTGTCTTCTGAAAGTGTTGAATAAGAAAGACACTTCTCCTTTTAACATTGTCAGTGAAATACATATTTTCAATGTTTATTTCCCAAATATATTTTTATTTTAGTTTATGACATGAAATATATTTTAAATTTCTTCTTTGGTAGCATATTATTTTATCTTCAAGATTTTCTAAAAATAATAAAATATAAATTAGAATAAGAAAAATGGTAGTTTAAGTTGACTTTTCCAAACATAATTATTGTCCATTCAAACAAAGGAAAATTGTGTCTTGATTTACTATAGGATTACATCTCAATAAATCCATTATAAATTAAAATTATCATAGTTGTATTATTCTTATAATATTCTTTAGCAGAAAAACTCTTGAATTTTTAACATGCATACTTGATTTCACAAAATTATAAATCTAATCAATATTTCTATCTTTCTTTGAAAAAATACAAAAATTTTGCAATGCTTAGCACAATTTTCTCTCTTCCCACTATGTTATCTGGAAATTGAAGTTCGTTATGTTTTCAACTTTAAATAAATCTTTCTATATTTAATTAGCCAATGATTAACTATATTTACCAAAAATTTCCCAATTTTGTCTTTTGCTAAACTTTTTCCTGACATCTCTACCTTTTCTCCTAAGGCAATATACTCTGATAGTTTATTTGGTGAGAACACATGAATAACACTCAGCTACTCTTTAATTAAAAATGCTTTTATATCATTCTTATTCTGCTGTGATATCTGATCTGGGTATAGAATTCTAGTTCAACATATATTCAATTTTTGATGATAATTCTACTATCAATCTAATTATAATGTTTTGTACATAATCTATTTATTATTTCTAGCTATTGATAAGATTATCTCTGTCTTTGGTACTATGCATTTCATTTTATTTTTAAAACAATATATTGGCTTAACTAATGTATCTTCCATTTCAAGATTCATATTCTTTCTTCAAATATAGAAAATTATAAACCAGCATAACTTCTAATAATTCCTCTTCTTCCTTCTATCCTTTTGACACTCAATAGTGTCAAAAGTGTTAGGCTCTCTGCTTTATACAAGAAATTCAACTGAATCTCTGCCTTGCTTGTATATGAGATAGTTTCTCTTGTCCCAGTCATTGTAAGATTTCAATTTTAATATCATATTTCATAACTCTAATACATTGCTCTCACTAATTTCTTCCTTTCTTTCATTATTTTATTTTCAAATGTTTTGATATTTAAAATCAAAATTATTTTAGCCTCCATTGAATTTCTATATATCTGGTGAGAATAAGACCAAATTCAATCAACTCCTTTTGTCATATAAAATATTTATTTATGTTATTTTCTAAAATATGAGTTACAAAAATATATAAAAAATTACATTCCTGTCAAATAAAAAAGTAAGACCAAAAAAAGCATATAAATTCTGAGAATGTATTACTTCTGGCCATACAGATTATTTTTAACCCAGTTTAGTTTAAAGATTTGTTGGCTTTTCTCTCTAGTATCCCTGGCAGGTTGACTGTGTCTTTTCTTTTTACCCTTTAACACAACTGTTTAGGAAGGACAAGGCAACTTCTTAACATTCCTCCTAGGTTCTCAGGAAATGTCATCCGTTTGGCAGGGATCCCAATGTGTAGCACAGCTTGATCCCCTGCACAGTCTCCAAAACAGCCAGGCCTGACATCAGGAAGCTCATTCAATGACAGGCATTCATTTTTCTGAACTTATTCTGAACCTAGAGAATATGCTTTAAAAAACTTTTTACTTTGGTAAGCACATTCTGATGTCTCTGCAACTAGTCATTTTTCATCTTAAAGAGTTATTATACAATACAATGGTTTTAAAGGGATTTCTATTCTTTATATTTTAGTGGGAGCCCTGAAATATCCCAGTGAAAAATATTTTAAAACATGTTTGGCAGTGTTCTTGTTTTAGTGTTGGCAATTTTCTTCATTTAATTGGAAAGTAGAACTTAAAATTCACTCTTATTTAGCTTCAATTAAAAACAAGAAAGATGATATGATGTAAATTTTAATGACAGAATTTTACATAGAAGCATTTTGAGACCTTTTTAATATTTACATTTGGAGTTTTTCAAGTCAAATTTACAAAATTTTGGATTGTAAAAGATGTGTTGTATCTATATTAATTGACAAGATACTGTAATTTTAATTTGTTCAAACATTTTAATTTACTGCAAAATCTTACTTCATATAGGAATAACATTACATTAAAAGAATAAACTCTGAGCTTAGATAACCTATGTTCAAATCTTGGATCTACTATAAAAATATGAGCAGTTTACTAAACTTTTCTGTCCCTACTAATCCCCAATGTTATGATAAAGAGAAAAATAGCACTTAACACTTTAGATAATTGTGATGAATGAATAAATTGATCCATGTACAGATGCTCAGTGAGTATTCATTCATTATAAATAGTTAGTGATAGTCTTTCTAGACTTTATTCATCCACAAAGCCTACAATTTTAAAGAACATTGCTTCCTCTAATTAATTTATTTTCACAAGCCAAGTTTTAATTTAAAGTAAGTTTATTTTATATTGAGAGTTTCATATTTTTATTTAAAAAACTGTGGAGACTTATTTGAGGTTTAAGAGGTTCTTTTCTATTTTACAATTCTACAGTTCTATATAATCTATATATTACATCTGGACTCAGTCCAGATACTGTGCAAGTGTCCCACTTTACACCCAGGTATCAGCTAGCAGTAATTCTTAGACAAAGTTTGCTCTCTTTTTTCAATATATTTCTTATAGTTATAACAATGTTCATTTAACACCCAATTTTCCCCTTACATAGCTTTTAAAAAATATAAATTGCAGATATAATACCTTGTCAGTAGTAGTCTGAATGACCATGTATCTGCTACAAAAAGTCTGCAGGCATCATTGCACCTGAACATTTTGCAAATTGATTCAACCAATTTTGGAGGCCATTATTCAGTTATTTTGTCATAAAATTCTTTATACATTAATGAAAAATTAAATCTGTAAAGTAATTGTAACACATTATTAAAAATAAGCTCACTTACATTCTCATTATAGAGAGATAGTAACAAAATGTGGTAGTTTTTTTTTACTAATCTAACACACATGCACACATGGACAATATATTTTTATAATATATATTTATATTATATATTATTTTTTCACATAACAATATAATATCAACTGCTCCTTAGATCATTCACTGTCAACATCATGTATGATATATTCTTAATGTCTTATGCTTTATGTTTATAATTATCTAAATAACAATTACCTCTAGGTAGACATTTATATCTTTCTAAAATGTTCACTTTAGAAATAGTGTTTTACATTTCTTGCTTAAAAACACTTGAACAACTAGGCATAGAGAGAACATACCTCCAAATAATAAGAGCCATATATGATAAACCCACAGTCAACATATTGCTAAATGAACAGAAATTGGAAGCATTTCCCCTGACAACCAGATCAGGGAACCCCACCTGTTAAAGATAATATTGGAAGTCCTAGCTAGACAATCAGACAAGAGAAGAAACACAGAGGTATCCAAATAGGAAGAGAGGAAGTTAAATTATCCCTCTTTGCTGATGATACGATTGTATACCTTGAAAACCCCAAAATATCTGTCAGAAACTTTCTTGCATTGATTCGGGACTTTGGCAAAGTCTCAGGGTACAAAATCAAAGTGCAAAATATTGTCTCATTCTTATACAACAACAACAAATAGGCAGAGAACCAAATAAACAGCACAGTCCCATTCACAATAGTCACCAAAAAAATGAAATACTTTGGCATCTTCCTAATCAGAGAAGTGAAAGAACTTTACAATGAAAACTATAAAACACTGCACAAAGAAATCAAAGAAGGGGAGTTGATTCCAAGATGGCGACGGAAGTAGTTGGAGTGCATGAGTCTCCACATAAATGAACAGGTGAAGAGACCAGTATTCACCATAGGGTGTCAGCAAAAGTGTGGGTGTCTAATTGAGTGGAGACATGGAAAGGAGAGGACCAAGATCTCCCGCATAGGCAGCCACCCTGAGCAACTGCTTGGACCTCAGCACGCTCTTTGGCTCAGAGGCAGGCACCATCTCTATAGCACCACCCAAAAGGAAAAAAAAAAAAAAAAGAAGGGAAAAAAAAGGATTAAAATGGTGAAGAACACCTGCAGCAGGTGCCGCCTGATGCTGCAGCCTTCATCTCAGATCAGACACCAGCAACACAAACTGTGAGAAAATATACCATAGTAACCTGACCAGGGTCCCAGTAGAGAAGACCCAGACACCCCATCCCCTAACTGAAGATTTGCAGTCTACAGCAGCAGCCTTGCCAAAGAAGCCAGCCCTAAATCACAGCAAAACGGCGATGAGTTTGTTTTTTTTTTTATAAAGATGTGGGGTACAATTCAGGGTTAGGTATACAAACAATGATTATGCAGGTGCCCTTGTTGATGAGGTGTACCTCTCCCTTCCCTAGCAGTTTCCCTTAACTGCCAACCCGATCTCTCCTCCCCTGATAGTTTCCCATTACTGCCAATCCCTTTCTTATAGTATTATAATTGTTCAAGATCTGCTTATGAGTGAGAACATATGGTAGTCTGTTCTTTGTTTCTGTGATAGATCACTGAGTATGATTGACTTCAAATCCATCCAAGTTGCTGCAAAGACCATATGTTTATCCTCCTTTATGGCTGCACAATATTCCATTGTGTATATGTACTACATTTTTTTAAATCCAGTCCAGTTTCGATGGGCAGCATGATTGGTTCCATGTTTTGGTATATTGTAAATAGAGCTGCAACAAACATACATGTGCAGGTATCTTTTTTGTAGAATGATTTGAGTTCCTCCCGGTATATTCCCAATAGGGGAATTGCTGTGTTACATGGAAGGTCTATTTCTAGTTTTTTCAGAAATTGCAACACTGCCTTCCAAAGAGGGTGCACTAGTTTGCATTCCCACCAGCTGTGTAGAAGCATTCCTTTTTCTCCATATCCTTGCCAGTATCTGTTCTTGTTTCTTTTTATTAATGATGGCCATTCTTACTGGGGTTAGGTGGTATGTCACTGTGGTTTTGATTTGCATTTCTCTGATGATGAGTGAGGCTGAGCACTTTTTCATGTGTCTGTTGGCTGCCCATATATCTTCTTTTGAGAGTGTCTATTCATGTCTTTTGCCCATTTTTTAATGGGGTTATTTGGTTGGTTTGTTTTTTTTTTTTTTCCTTTTAGGGTGTTTGAGTTCCTTATAGATCCTAGATGTTAGGCCTTTGTCAGATACACA
This sequence comes from Carlito syrichta, assembly GCF_000164805.1. Taxonomy (NCBI): domain Eukaryota; kingdom Metazoa; phylum Chordata; class Mammalia; order Primates; family Tarsiidae; genus Carlito; species Carlito syrichta. The sequence goes on from NW_007251860.1 coordinate 138,122, forward strand.
GTTGGCAAATATTTTTTCCCATTCTGTGGGCTTTCTCCCTGCTCTCTTGATGGTTTGTTTTGTTTTGCAGAAGCTCGTTAGTTTGATGAGGTCCCACATGACTATCTTATTTCTTAAGGTATGGGCATTCAGGATTCTGAGTAGAAATTGGTTGCCAGTTCCAATTTCTATAAGGGTGTCTTCTGTGTTTTCTAAGTTTTTTATAGTTTGTGGTTTTATGTTTAGGTCTTTGATCCATTTAGAGTTAATTTTTTGTGTATGGTGATAGGTAGGTGTCCTGTTTCAATCTTCTGCATGTGATCAGCGAGTTTTCCCAACACCATTTACCGAATAGGTTCTTCTCTCCCCAGTGGCTGAGTTTTATATTTACCCAGCACCATTTTTTCCAGTGATCCGTGAGACTTGTGACTAAGGTGGGCAACTTTCTGAGCAACATGCACACAGAGACCTGAACATAAGCAGATCAGCTGGAGGCAGTTCACAGCCTTCCCCCAACCCCACAGGGTAAACAGGGGGTTAGATTAGAAGCACTTGTGATCTGTACTGCAACCTAAGAACCCAGTCAGCTCACAGTGGATAAGTAGGGGTGAGTTTTAAAGTGACCCTACACCCTCTCCCCGGTGATTTTTGAGGCGTATGACTCAGGCAGGCAATGTTAGGATCAGTACCCAAGGAGAGAGCTAAACATAGGCTGATAGGCAGATCACCCTGGGACACCTTTCAGCCTCTCCACAACCACAAGGGATGAACAGGGGGACACATTTAAAAGTCAGAAATTCTTCCCTTCCAAAATCCCTCCCCTCTGCCACCAAGAGAAGCAGTACTTGGTTTGTTCATACAAGAAACCTGAAGTCTTGAAACTGCCGCAAGAGGGTACTCAAGATTTACATAGCTTTTTGTTGTTGTTGTTTGGGGTTTATTTATTTATCTATTTATTTATTTGCTTATTTATTTATATCTGCATGACTCTACCTTTTTTTAAAAAAATATAACTTATTGAGAGTGGTCATTTTGTTCTGTTTTACCCCTTCTTCTTCTTTCTGTCCAATAATGCTATATATGTAAAAATTTCCTCATATTATTGGTTTTATTTTCTTTGAAATTTTTGTTTGTTTGTTTATGTACTGATTTTCTCTTATTTATTTTTTAAAATTATTTTGTTTTGTTCTTGTTACTGTTTTGGTTTGGTTTTCTCTACATCTTTCTTTTTCCCCCTCTTTTTGCTTTTCTTCCTTTTTGCCAGTTTGTATATTTTTCCTTCTTTCTTTTGTTCTCTCCATTGTCATCCCCTCCACATTCTCTCATTATTAACTCCTTTTGCTTCCCTCATGTTATTTTGTGTTCATACAATGGGAGATACATGTGCTCCGATTGTATGAACACACTGTAAGAAGGTAGGAAATAGACCCCTGGGAGCCCATACTCCATCAGCAAAGACTGTTATTATCAGACAGTTTTTGAATCTCAGCAACCTCTAACACACCCCTTTCAAGTCTCAAAGCTGCAAGGGAGTAACATAACTCTCTTCCTCCAACCTGGTTCCAAAAATCAATCTAGTCCAGATGCTTTATTCAAGGGAGAACAGGGGGTTGAAAAAAAAAGAAGTGAAAGCTACTGCCTTTCTCATTGAACAAAGGAAGTAAAGAAGAGGAAATACTGATCACAAATGAAGAAAAACCAAAGAAGAACCACAGGCACCACACAAAGTCCAAAGAGGATAGTCCATGAGTATAGAGAACTCAAACAATGAAGAGCACCCGGATTAACTGGCCTCAGACTACAAATGTGGAGATCAAGGAATAGATGGAAAAGATGAACAAGAACCAAGAAAAACAAGATGAAAAATATGAAAGAACTAATGGTTGAGATGCAAAGTATAAAGAATACAGTAAATGAAACAACTAATAAGTTAACAAGCATGGTGCACAGTATTAACCAGGCAATAAAAAGAATCTCAGAACTTGAAGACAAAAATCTGGAGCTAATTCAATCTGATAAAGACATAGAAAGAAAACTTTAAAAGACAGAACAAAGCCTTCAGAAGAAGTGCGACTATATTAAGAGAACAAACCTAAGACTGATAGGTATCCTAAAGAAGATAAGGAGAATGAGAGCAGCCCGGAACATACATTCCAAGCAGTCATCCAAGAAAACTTCCTAGATCTTATCAGAGACATGACAATCCTAATGCAGAGATACAGAGAACCCCTGCAAGGCATCAAGTAAGAAGACGTACTCCTAGATACATAGTAATTTGCTTAAACAAAATAGGTATAAAAGACAAAATCTTAAAGGCAGCAAGACAGAAAGGTCAGACTACCTATTGGGGAAGACCAATTAGAATAGAAGCAGTCTTATCTACAGAAACATTGCAGGCTAGAAGAAAATGGAGCCCAATCTTCAAAGCACTCAAAAATAAACAATTCCAACAAAGTATTTCCTAACCAGCTAAGCTAAGCTTCATAAGTGATGGAGAATTAAAACCCTTCCCAGACATTCAATCCCTAAAAATGTAGGCTGCCTCCAGATCAGCTCTACAAGAGATGCTTAAGAAGGTATTAAGCACAGAAGAAAGAAAAAAAAAGAGCCACCACATTATTTCCAAGAATTCAAGAAAATAAAGAACCAATAAAGCATGCATCATGACAGCAAGATTGAAAACAAGCACATAAATCAATCAAAAAACAAAAAGCCAACAAACAAATTAGTAAAAAACAACAACAAAATATAAAAGTGTCTTATGACAGAGATAAACTCTCACATCTCCATAATCAGCCTGAATATGAATGGACTAAATGAACAACTGAAAAGACACAGTATGTAAAACTGGATAAGGAAACATAATGCAATAATATACTGTCATCAGGAGACACATCTCACCAGACGGGACCCTCGCAGACTCAAATTTAGAGAATGAAAATAAATTTCAGGTGAATGGAATACAAAAGAAAGCAGGAGGCACAATCTTAATGTCAGACAAAATAACCTTTAAACTATCAAAAATTTATACAGAAGGACACTACATAATGATAAAAGGTTCAATTCATCAACAAGAAATATCCATTCTAAACATATATGGACCAAATATACGAGCACCAGCTTTTATAAAGCAGCTACTAAGTAAACCTAAAAAAGATATTGATTCTAACACTATCATAGCTGGGGACTCTAATACCCCTCTACCTATCCTAGGTAGATCATCAAGGCAAAAAATCAAAAAGGAGATTTGAAATTTCAACCTGATGCTTAACCAAATGAACCTAATAGACACCTATAGAACACTCCACCCAACAGTCATGGATTATACATTCTACTCATCACCTCATGGAATACTCCAAGATCGACCATATCCTTGGTCATGAATCAAATGCAAACAAATGTCATAACATCGAAACATTTTCATGAACCTTCTCAGACCACAATGGAATAAGAATAAATATCAACACCAATAAGGGACCCCCACAACCCACAAAGACACGGACACTAAAAACATGATACTGAACAACTCTTGGATCAAAATGAAAATCAAAGAAGAAATTAAAAGATTTTTGGAAACAAATGAAAATGAAGAAACAGCTTACCAAAACATCTGGGATGCCATGAAATCAGTACTAAATTGGGAATTCATATCTCTGTGAACACATATCAAGAAAATGATAAGATCACAAGTTAAAGGTCTAACAATCACCTAATGGAGCTGGAAAAAAAAAAAAAGACCACCCAAATCCTAACTTCAGCAGAAAAATCCAGGTCATCAAAATAAAAACCCAAAATGGGAAATAGAAGACAAAAATGCATTGAAAAATCAAAAGCAAATAGCTGGTTCTTTGAAAAATAAGATCGATAAGCCCTTAGCAAGACTGAGCAAGAAAAAGCCCAAATAAACACAATCAGAAATGCAAAAGATGAAGTTACAACTGACCCCAAAGAAATACAAAAGATTATCAGAGACTACTATGTACACTTGTATGGAAACAAACTTGAAAACCTAAGTGAAATGGAGAACTTTCTGACAGCACACAACCTTCCAAAGTTGAAACAAGAAGAAATTGAGACCCTAAATAGACCAATAACAACACAGGAAACTGACTTCATCATAAGAAAACTACCCACACACATACACACAAAAACCTGGACCAGTTGATTTTCCAGGAGAATTCTACAAAACATTCAAGGAGGAGCTGATACCAATCCTATTGAAAGTATTTCAGGCAATTGAGAAAAACAGAACTCTCCTCAAATCATTTTATGAAGTTAATATCACACTGATAAATAAACTAGGTAAAGGTCCAACAGAAAAGGGTACTATGGGCCAATATCCTTAATGAACATAGACGCAAAACTTCTCAATAAGATTCTAGTAAACTGGAACCAACAACACATCTCAAAAATCATCCACCATGACCAAGTAGACTTCATCCCCAGGTTGAAGGGTTGGTTCAATATTCACAAAACCATAAACGTAATTAAATACATCAACAGATGTAAAAACAAAAATCAGATGATTATATCATTAGATGCAGAAAATGTTTTTGATAAAAACCAGTAATCCTTCTTGATAAAAACCCTTGAATACCTAGCATAGATGGATCGTACCTCAGAATAGTAAGTGCCATCTATGATAAACCTACAGTCAACATACTGCTAAATGGACAGAAATTGGAAGCATTTCCCCTGAAAACTGGAACAAGACAAGGCTGCCCACCTTCACCTCTCCTGTTCAGCATTGTCTTGGAAGTTCTAGCTAGAACAATTAGACAAGAGAAGGACATCAAGGGTATTCAAATAGGAAAGGAGGAAGTTAAGTTATCCCTGATGACATGATTCTATACTTGATAACCCAAGATAATCTGTCAAAAACCTTGCACTGATAAAGGACTTTTGCAATGGCTCAGAGTATAAAATAAATGTGCAAAAGACAGTCACATTCTTATACACCAACAATAAACAGAAAGAAACCCAAATAAAATGCAGAATCCCCTTCAAAATAGCCACAACAAAAATGAAATACTCTGGCATCTTTCTAACCAAAGAAGTGAAAGGTCTTTACAATGAAAACTATAAAACACTGCTCAAAGAAATCTATGAAGACTCAAACAAATGGAAAAATGTTCCATGCTCATGAACTGGAAGAATTAGCATTGTTAAGATGTTCATCCTATCAAAGGCAATCTACAGATTTAACACAATACCTATTAAATTACCAATATCATTCTTCTCAGACCTGGAAATGGCAATACAGAAATTCATATGGAAACATAAAAGACCACAAATAACCAAAACAATCCTTAGCAAAAGAAACAAAGGCGGTATCACACTTCCAGATTTCAAACTCTTCTATAAAGCTAAATAATCAAAACAGCCTGGTATTGGTACCAGATCAGGCATATAGACCAATGGAACAATAGAGAGATTCTGGAAGCAAAACTTTAATTCCTCAATCAACTCATCTTTGTCAAAGCCTCCACCAACAACCCATGAGGGAAGAGAACCTATTCAATAATTGCTGCTGGGAAAACTGGCTGATGACATGCAGAAGAATGAAAAGGGACCCCTGCCTATCACCATACACAAATATCAATTCTCAATGGATCAAAGACATAAACATAAAACCTCAAATGGTAAGAATCTTAGAAATGTAGGAGACACCCTTTTGGAAATTAGAATAGGCAACAAATTCCTGATCAAAACCCCAGATGTCCAAGCTATAAGAGATAAGATACACAAGTGAGTTCTCATTAGACTGAAAAGCTTCTGCAAAGCCAAAGAAATCATCGAAAGAGTGGGGAGACAGTCCACAGAATGGGAAAAACTATTTGCCAACTGTATATCTGACAAAGGCCTAATATCCAGGATCTACAAGGAACTCAAATGTGCCAAAAGGAAAAAACAAAAAAAAGCTGCCCTAGTAAAACGTGGGCAAAAGATATGAATAGATACTTCTCAAAAGAAGACATTGAAAATGGACTTGATTTAAAAAATGTTAGCCGGGCTCGGTGGCTCAGCCTGTAATCCCGCGCCTTGGTGAGGCTGAGGTGAGTGGATTGCCTGAGCCCGCGGGTTCGAGACCCGCCTGGGCAGCGAGACCTCATCTCTACAATAAATCAAAAAATCAGTCGGGCGTGGTAGCGCATGCCTGTAATTCCAGCTACTTGGAAGGCTGAGGCGGAAGGATCGCCGGAGCCCAGCAGGCGAGGTTGTGAGGCCGGGAGCGGCCACTGCACTCCAGTCTGGGCGACAGAGTGAGACTCCAACTCAAAAAAAAAAAAAAAAATGTTATACATATACATGATGGAATATTACACAGCCACAAAGAAGGTGAAAATTATGAACTTTGCAGCAACATGATGAATTTAGAGTCTATAAAAATCAGTGATCTATCACAGAAACAAAGAGCTTAACACATGTCCTCACTCATAAGTGGATCAAAAATATTTATCATAACACTGCAAGAAAGGGATTAGCAGTAGCAGGACACTGCCAGGTGAGGAAGGAGTGGGGGAGCACATAACATCAATAAGGGTAACTCATCTGAAACCAGGTGAACTGAAGACCAGTGGAAGGCCCAGACTTCACTTGTATGATGACCACTTATAACCCTAATTCTGAATTGTACCCCACATCTTTAAAATTTTTAAAAAGGGAAATTTAAATTGTATATAAACAAATCTTATACAAATATCAGACACTTTTGTCTTTTTAAAACGTTTTAAAAATACTTAATGTTTTCATTATTCTTTCTTGTTAATAGTCACAATAATCTTATCCAATGAGCTTCCTGTAGATGACAGTTATGGGCAACCAAAAACTGGCAGACTTCCTTGGTTTTATTATCTTATTCTGCTATGTCTTTGATTAACTCATTTCTCATTTCATAAAGAAAATTTTAATAATGCAGAATATATAATATGTACACCAATATACATTTGCCATATGTGTTCTCATTATCTCTTCCTTGCCTAGATTCATCTGATTTTATGTTCTGCATTATTTTAAGGCCTAGATTATTCCCTAATTTTATTTTATTTTCCACATAGCACAAATTCTCCCTCATAAGCGGGACCTGAACGTTACCCACAATAGTTCAAGGAAGGGATTGACAGTCATGGGACATTGCCAGGAGAGGGAGGAAGGGAGGGCAAATAACATAAAGGGTACATGATGCTAAACCAGGGAAGTGAGGACCAGTTGGAGGCCCAATCTTCACCTGCAACTAGGTTACTTATGTACCTAATCCTGACTTGTATCCCACATCTTTAAAATAAAATAAAGTATAAAAAAAGAGAAATGATTTAAATAATTCCCTCATCATTTTTCTTATAGTGTTGAAGTTATGGATCCAGTTAATTTTACTAGTTGATATCTTATGTAGTTTGTTAATGTATTTTCATCCTTACAAAGTTACATATATATGTATCTCTGTAAATTTATGTGTGTGTGTGTATATATATGTTTGTATATATGTTTGTGTATATATATATACATATGCCTTTATATGTTTTTGTATATATATCTTTACATATATATGCATAACAAGGCAATGAGATTATGTACACTATATAAAATGAGATTATATACATATATACATACATACACGCAGGAAGTAATTTGAATTCCGTAATAAATACAAAAAAACTACATGAATGTGTATTGTATAAGTTTTATATCTTGTTATATAATTTTATAAATAAGCCTTGCTTTGCTATTATAGCTATTGATGATTTCTGCTTTGCAAAATATGTAAAAAGTTTATAAGCTATATTTAAAATTATGCATTGACAATATTTTGGTAGTTAAATCTGTGTTCACATCCTTTACAATCTCCTTCGAGTAAATTCCTAGATATGGAGTTGCTTGTAACACATGCTTAAGAAGTTGATTCATAATGAGAAGATTCTCTTTGGAAACATGCAAATTTATGAACTCAATGTATGAATATGTATATACTTAAAGATTAGAAATTTAATATTTTAGGCCTTCACCAATTCATAGACAATAACAATTTCACTTACACTTATATGCCTACTACCAATGTCAACAATTTTGCATATTTCTTCCATCCTGAGTAGCTTGTTTATATAGTTTGTTCTATTTTATTTATTCTGCCACCATTTTTATTGCCATGAAGAGCTGTTTCATGCTAATTACTTGAGTTAGGTGGTTCATGTGATTCAAATAGTTTTCCACATTACCCTTTACCTTTCCTTTTTATTTATAGAATCTTAGTATTTTTTATTTTTTTATTTTTTATTTATTTATTTATTTATTTTTTGAGTTGGAGTCTCACTCTGTCGCCCAGACTGGAGTGCAGTGGCCGCTCCCGGCCACCGCAGCCTCGACCTACTGGGGATCCGGTGATCCTTCCGCCTCAGCCTTCCAAGTAGCCAGAATTACAGGCGCGCGCTACCACGTCCAGCTGATTTTTTGATTTATTGTAGAAATGAGGTCTCGCCAAGTTGCCCAGGCGGGTCTTGAACCCGCGGGCTCAGGCAATCCACTCACCTCAGCCTACCAAAGTGCTGGGATTACAGACTGAGCCACCGAGCCCGGCTTAGTATTTTTAATATAAGAAAAATATCTCAATGTTGCACAGTAAAATCTATTAGTATCTTATTATCATATGAAATTGGACTTTATATATTTCATAGTGGTCTTTTACAGTAGCAGATATTTTATAGTATTCAGTTGTCAGTTATCTAGATGTACATAATTTTAGTTATTTTTTATTAATATTTTATCCATCACTGGCTTAATGTACTTTATAGTAGGAAATATAAACGTAACTTAATTTTCTGAAGATATAAACAAGTCATTAACTTATATAACTTATAGACAACCTATGGGAAAACAATAAAGGATTTTGAGCACAGTTGTATAACACACACTTATACATTTAAGGATAATTGGCATATTTACAATATTAACATGAATGCCTCAGGATATATTTAAAGTGGATTTGTTTGTTCATGTTATCTTTTTTGTTCTTAATACATTTGTAGTAAAGGACTTAATACATGCAATTTTAAAATAATTTTCCCCTGTAGTTAATCACAAATCTTTGGAGACTAATACTAATTTCAATATATTCTCTTTTATATGAAATAACACACTGGCAATGCTGAGAATGAATCCAGGCTTTCCCATCACTCTAAAAGTCATGCATTTAAGCTGCATACTAAATTGTTGGGATGTAGAAAACTTTTGCTTCCTTGTGAGAGTTTTTTTGTGTGTGGGCATGTTGCATATTTTACCAAGCATACTTACTGAGTTGTCTCATCAAATCTATTGGTTATTTACTGGATTCATTTTCATTTGATAGACACTCAATGTATCATATTCAATTTTTTTCAATAACTGTACTTTGTTTACTTTTTCATTTATTATTTCTCTTTTATTTGTGTTTCTTTTCATTCTTTGTTGAAGATTTGTTGGGTGATAGGTTTTACAGACGTCTTTATTCTTTGCTAAGGTAGTTATTTAAGACAATACATTTAACTCTAAATACTAACTGATCTTTACCTTACTGAAATGTGTACATTAGTTTTAGGTCGTTTGTTGAGGGTGAATTTTCTTTGTGGCAAAGATACTGGTTGTATATAAGGATGTCTTTTGTTTGCAGAGCTCGGGACAGAGGTTAAGATCCAAGGACTCACGAACCATGAAAAACTGACTTACTGGATGATTGGATAAGAAAGGAAAAAGAAAGAGAAACTAGTGATAGAGCGCAGCTCTGGATGGAATTCTTAGAATAAGTCAGAGTGTAAGGATATTCAGAATTTTTTTCCAGACGTCTTTGTGCATGTTTAATGGGCTCATATACAAAATTTTTACAGTGACAAAGAATGAGGCTAAGCATTATTTCAAAAACATGGAATTTTCCCTCACCTAAAAATATATACAGATGGCAAATAAATGTATAAAAAGATGCTCCACATCATATGCCATAAGAAAAATGCAAGTAAAAACTATAATAAGATGCTACTCCATATCCATTAGTATGGCCAAAATCCAGAACAATGACAATTCCAAAGGCTGGTGAGAATTTAGAACAAGAAAAAAAATCTCATTAATTGCTGGTGGGAATGCAAAATAGCATAGCCAATTTGGAAGGCAGCTTGGAGGTTTTGCGTGAAACCAAACATGCACATACCAGGTGATTTAGTAATTGCACTATTTGGTATTTACGCAAAGGTACTGAAAATTTATGTCCACCCCAAAACCTGCACATGTTTGTTTATAACAGCTTTACTCATAATTACCAAAACTTAGAAGAAGCAACAAAGATGTATTTTGGTAGGGGAATAGATAAATAAACTGTATACATCAAGACAATGGAAGATTATTTAGCAGTAAAAAGAAATAAGCTATCAAAGCCAAGAGAAGACTGAAAGAAACTTGAAATGTGTATTGCTAAGTGAAAAAAGCTAATCTGAAAAGACTACATTCTGCATGATTTCAACTATAGATATTTTAGAAAAGGTAGAACTATGGAAAGAGTAAAACTTTAATGATTGCTAGGGGTTAGTTGGGAAGGAAGGATGAATTGAACAAACATAAGGATTTTTACGGCAGTGAAAATAATTTGTATGATATTATGGCGCATAAATGCCATTATACATCTGTCCAATCCCATAAAATGTGCAATACCAAGAGTGAGCCCTAATGTAAATTATGGTCTATGGGTGATAATGATGTACCAGTGTCAGTTCATCAACTATAACAATTGTACATTCTGGGTGTGTGTTGATAACGAGGGAGTTTTGCAAGTGTGAGGTCAGGGGATACATAGGAAAGCTCTGTTTCTTTTTTCTTTTTTTTTTTTTTTGAGTTGGAGTCTCACTCTGTCACCCAGACTGGAGTGCAGTGACCACTCCCGGCCACCGCAGCCTTGACCTGCTGGGCTCCGGCGATCCTTCCGCCTCAGCCTTCCAAGTAGCTGGAACTACAGGCGCGCGCTACCACACCCAGCTAATTTTTGATTTATTGTAGAGATGAGGTCTCGCCAAGTTGCCCAGGTGGGTCTCGAACCCATGGGCTCAGGCAATCCACTCACCTCAGTCTCCCAAAGGCACAGGATTACAGGCTGAGCCACCGAGCCCGGCTGAAAGCTCTGTTTTTTCTGCTGAATTGTTTCTTCTGCTGAATTTTACTGTAAACCTAAAACTTTTAAAAAATATGCGGCCTCTGTCCCAAGGAGACAGCCCTGGGAGCAAGCAGGTGCTGCAAGAAGGCAGGAAACTAAGTGTTATCTGTCACACCTCTGAGACAGAAGAGATTCTGGGGTCTCAGAGTTTCCCAGAAATCCTCCCAAATCCTCTTTAGTTGACTCCAGACAGAGGCCTTATACCAGTGTATGGTAACAGATATTATTTAAAACTATTTATTACTTCAATTATTTTTAGAATGAAACTCATAAATAAACTTGAGCACTGAAAAAAAATTAAAAATAAAATAAACTTAGAAAACACAGACTTTCTCTTACCAAGGCTAAGCTGGCAAGTTTTACTACTGAAAGGGGTTCATGCCAATACCAGAGGTCAACGTTGACCCTTAATATGACATAATGATTTTGCTAGCAGATAGTAGTTGTATTAAATTTTACACTTTTCATAGTGGAGGGGCTGACAATTTTTCTCTTCAAGGTTAGGTTCATATTCCAGGCATAATTATGCTTTCTCTGACCAGTACTATCAGTTGAGAACTTGCAGGATGTCAATTGCATTAGTATCTCACACAATATTGCCACTGTACAGAGAATAAAATCTTCACACATCCTGTACTACACACTTCCTTGACATCACTAGTGTATCATGGGTTCCAGTTTCCAGAATTAGTTGGTTCCCTGAAATGGTTGACTGACTTACTGAAGACTCAATCAAGGGGAATATTATCTTGAGAGATTAGGTTGAATTTCTACAGTAGGTGCTATATATTTCTGAAACCAGCAGCCAGGATATAAGGTTTTGTCTCCATAACCAATCATAAAGGGTTTAGGAGCTAGGTAAAGTTGTGAGACATCCCTCCCATGAGTACATGCAGTAACCAGAGAAGAGATTTTACTTTCTTTCCCCATGACCTTGGTTTCGGTGTGTTTGAAGGCCATAGAGCCCAAGAGACATGAGACATGGTGATAATTACATACATGTGAAACCTGAAATCAACTCTGATCATTTTGGTGTCTTCATGCTGATAAACCAAGAAACTAGGGAGATAGGCATACGGCTAGAGTGATTTACTCTTATTATTACGGGGAAATTTGCTGTTGTTGCTCAATGGGATTAACAACTACTTGTAGACCCCAGCAAATTCACTGGAGCATCTCTTGGTCATCCATACTCAATACTCTTTACCAATAGAAAGATGCTTTACCCTAATATAGATAGTACTATTGCAGTCTAGATACTGAAGAATTTGCCCTGAAACATTTGTTTACCTTAGCAGATATATTTTTATCTATATGAGGCCCTGACAGAGGGTAAAAAGAACATGCAAGAGTTAAGAGAGGTATGGTTATCAATTTAGGCTCCATGCTTCGTTATAGAAGTGATAATTACAGCAGTTATACTTCTCAGTCCATATTTTTTCAGGCATTTCCCCTTTGACCAGTGGGGAGTGGAAGAAGGGTTATCATGAGCATAGTAGAGAATGTAGGAGAGTGGAAAATATCAGAAATGTTAAAGTATGTATTCTCCAGGGCCTTCTTTGAGAGGAAGCAAAGATATGACTGCATCATACCAGTAAAAACTACAGTGCATCATACCAGTAAAAACTACCAGGTAACCCCTACTCTCTACACATTTAAGCAAAAAAATTATACTCTTATTCCTTCACTCTTATTGTCAGTATTGGTCCTCAGTTGAAGCTAGTCATAGAACACTGCACAATTCTTTTTTTTTTTTCGTTTCTCTTAACCCTGCTCACACACTTCTCAATTTTTCCCTGTTCTTGTGCCTTTGGTTATCTGCTAGAACTCTGACTCTCTTACTGTTAGGGTAATTAATACAAATGATTACAGTAGATAGTGTCTTAAAAGTCAATGGTCAGCCAGGCTCAGTGACTCAGTCTGTAATCCCGCGCCTTTGGAAGGCTGAGGTGAATGGATTGCCTGAGCCTGAGGGTTCGAGACCTGCCTGGGCAACTTGGCGAGACCACATCTCTATAAATCAAAAAATTAGCCGGGCGTGGTAGCGCATGCCTGTAGTTCCAGCTACTTGGAAG